>NW_010526890.1:24629-82858 GCF_000687285.1 Phaethon lepturus
CAAGAGCTTCAATCTGAGCCAAATTACCTGGAGGTCTCATGCTGGCAATACAAAAATGTCAGAAAATACTAAGATGACAATCTTCTAACTCAACAAGCATTACATTCAATACACAGCAGTCTAAACTAGATGCCGTTATAGCAGCTAAAGAAGAAATGATCATGTAAGTAAAAATTAGCATCAGCTTATACACAGCTGTGTGCAACTCAGACATATTTATTGTTCATAACCAGAATCAAATATAAACCAGCAGCAGGCATGGCGATTACTTCAGAAGGCTGAATTTTACATAGCTGAAAGCCGAAGTATTTTGCCAAAGTATTTTGAGATGGGAGGGGAAATAATTAAAAAAGTGAATGATGATTGCACTATTTATTTTAGTAGATACCCCTCAAAAACATAGTCCCATAATCCAAAAATAATGCCAAAGTAGTTAAAAAGTAATTAAAAAACCTCATTTATAAATTGAAAACAGCTTTAAGATTTTAATAACGATTGAAAGAAAGGACCATTCACAGTATTTACTGAACATGAAAATATTAGAAATTTGAAAACACTGAAATAGTAAGATAAAGGACAAGGGGATGCATGGCCAACAAAATAAAGGATAGTATGAATAAGTTATTTAAAGACTATTGGGAACAAAAAGCATTCTAACAATGTATTGTTAATTAATAGATAGAATTGCCCCTCAATGCAGAAATGGTAAAAATATTTAGTATATTCAGATCTGAGCTTATGAAATAGGCTATTGATATTGTTGGAGTGAAAAGTTTCATCAGCTGAGAAGCAGGTCACACAGCACCTACTGAACACCCATATTTTCAAATCAGCAACTCCAGATAACTTGCAGTGAAGAGTTGTAAAAGAGCTGGCTGAAAAACACTTTGGATGCTTAGTGTTATTTTTCAGCAATTCCTGGAACTCTGAGGAAGCCCCAAATCACTGAGCAGTTTCCATCCCCAGTGCGTGCGCACACACTGAAAAAATACTCTGGTTCCAGTTTGAAAAGGATGACTAGTTCACTATAAGCCTGTGAGCCTGACACTGATCTGCATTAAAATAATGGAATACATAATGTGGAAAATGATTCAGAGTAAAATCAAAGAACAAGAATTAATATGAATCAACTTGGTACTATGGAAAACTAAGTATCTTTAAGTGATTATCAGGCTGGTTCATAAAGCTCATGCTGTTCATACAATGGAGCTTTCAGTAAGGCAGCAGTCTTGGAATTTATTTTGATTAAGAAACAGACTACAGAATCAACTTAATATCGATTAACACTGGCTAGGGACATCTTCAGAATGACTTGTGAATGGGGGAACATCAAGTGGCTTGCTTTCTAAGAATTTACCCTGCTCCCCTATTACTTAACATTTTTATGAACAACCTGAAAGCAAATACAAAAATAATCACTGACAAAGTTTGTAGCTTACTCCAATTTTGAGAGAATGGCAAATAAAAATAGAGCAGCTGCTGATATAAGGAGACATTAATCTTTTTGCAAGCTGGATAACAGGAAACCACACGTATTGTGGGTTATATGTATAAAATAGCCAGAACTAGGCTTAGAAACAAAGAACAAAGGCTGTACTTACAGGATGTGGGACACCTATGTGACTGAGAGCCTTAAACAGCTTATGATCATGGAAGGTAACTGACTGAACATGAGTGCAAGCAGAATATTGTAGTCATAGACTAACTATCTTTGGTCATAAAAAAGATACTTAAAAAAAAAGATAAAAGGTAAAAAAATAGGTAGATTCAAATAAGAATTAGGTGGGTTATAGTTCCTCTGTCTTAGACCCTTCTCCTAAGAGAAGGCTTTGTACCACTGTGGTGTCCCCACATGGATGCTGATAAATAGCAGAGGTTTTAGGGGAGCAAGAAGAGACTTATGAAAATATTGAAAAACATATAAAGAGCCTGAAGGAGTTTCATCTGCTTATTATTTACAAAAGGACATGCTACGAGGTTAAGTTAAAGAACAGGTTAGGTCATGGTCTGCATGAATATACACAGAACACCACAGTGACAATTGGAGCTTCAACCCATCAAAGTAAAATGCAGCAACATCCTATGCTCAAGATTAAAATTCTACATACTCAATCTAGAAATGAAGTTCACATTTTAAAAGCTACATTCGAACCTTAAAATTGTCTGATTTTCTGCAATATGTCTTTAGTTCAAACAATAATTAATACACAGAAATTTTATGATCTATAGAGAACAATATTCCGTCCTGACCACTATGAATCAGTGAATAATCTCCTAACAAAAGGAAAATGAAATTTCTTCTTTTATTCATAAGGTACTTACTTCGGCATGTTTTCCCATCTTGCCTCAGTACAAATCCATCATGGCATTGGCAAGTGTATGAATCGTCATTATTAACACAAAGATGTTCACAGCCATGATTGACTGATTTGCAGATGTCCTTATCTAGGAATAATTTAGATTTTATTTACTACAGTTTGATGAATGAGAACATTTCCAAAACTTTAAAAGCTATATGTAATAAGCTCCTAGTAAATAATAAAGAATTTATCCTCCTTTTTGTCAGGTAAAATCCCGTATAAAAAGACCTACTTCTAACACAATACATTTCTTCAGTAGACTTCTGAGTGTAAAAAAATACAGTAACATCAAATAACTTACTTTTACATGTTCTCTCATCTTCCCTCAATACAAAACCCTCATAGCACTGGCAAATGTATGAACTATCAGTATTCACACAAACGTGCTCACAGCCATGGTCAACTGAACTGCAAACATCTTTATCTGGAATAAAAATAAGGTTGATAGTATTTAAAACACGTCTACAAGCACACAGATTATGAGGAAATCTTCTGTTAAATATAAGGATACTTACTTCTACATGTTTTTCCATCTTCCCTAAGTGTAAATCCCTCGTAACACTGGCAGCTGTATGACTCATCAGCATTGACACAAACATGTTCACAGCCATGGTCAACTGAACTGCAAATGTCTTTATCTGAGAACAGTTGACAGTGTTTGGTTAAAGCACATCTACAGCAAATGTATCATGCAAGGCAAAGTAATAGCTTCTATTAGATCTACTGATATTACTGGAAGAAATGGGCAAAAAATTAGGCAGCAAACACTGCTAACTCTTGATACCTGAAAAATTGTGGGTCTTTTTTGTCTCCAGTCATATCAATTTGGCTATTAAAATACACTATTTCTGTCCAAAGAGGCTTTTACAAGCTTCTGGCAGGTATAACAATACAGTAGTATTATAACAGTAAACTACAAAAGTGCTATTTGTTAGAACACTTCCACAAATCTACACAGAAGATTTGTGTGCTATAAGTCTACCACTAATTATCAGAGCACTTACTTCTGCATGTTTTCCCATCTTCTCTCAGCAGGAAACCCTCATGACACTTGCAAACATACGAGTCATCTTCATTAACACAAATATGCTCACAGCCATGGCTGACTGATTTGCAGATGTCCCGTCCTGGGAATGATTGATATAAATATAGGTTTTGAATGAAAACAAGTTTAAAAATGTAGATCTCAAAAGGATGTTTTTTTTTCCAGTAAGAAGTGATAGACTCCTTTCTTTTCTTGCCTGATGCACATGCAAAGGTTCAACAGATAACAGTCACTCACTTCTGCACCTCTTGCCATCTTCTCTCAATACGAATCCCTCACGACACTTGCAGACGTAGGAATTGTCAGCACTAACACAAATATGCTCACAGCCATGGTTGACTGATTTGCAGACATTTTTACCTGGGAATAATTTAATAGATGAAAACTTGTGTTAGTTAAGGGCAAGATGTTCAAAGCCTTACAGTTCCCTGCTACCGAATGTTCTTGTCCTTGCTAGTATACCGGACTCAATACTGCAAATCATTTATAGCACCTGCTGTCTTTTTTTTGTTGTAACAAAAAGGTACATCTTTGTCCTGCCAATTTTACAACCTTACCAGTAAGGAAAGGTGCACTGTTCTGGTTCTAGAGTTTGTAGAATTTCACATGTCTCTAGCAGGCAGATTAGTGATCCACAGAGATTTCCAATAACAATAATCCCACATCCACATTTCAGGTAAACTTTCTGGTGTGAAACAGATCTTTCTATCATCATCTTTTTATCTTCAG
Organism: Phaethon lepturus; assembly: GCF_000687285.1. NCBI lineage: Eukaryota > Metazoa > Chordata > Aves > Phaethontiformes > Phaethontidae > Phaethon > Phaethon lepturus. The sequence continues at coordinate 28,764 of NW_010526890.1, forward strand.
CAATAAACCTGCTCAAACCTGAAATAATTATGCTCTTTTCCCCTGTGCTTATGTTCAGAAGGTGTTTGTTATTTTTTTGTAAAGTAGGTTTGCAAAGGCTCAATGTATGTTGTATTTAACGCTAAGGAGAAAAACAGATTGTATCATCTTGCTGTGAAATTCTGGAAAATTGTCAGCTATAATTGGGTAAGCAGATTTTCAGTGGGGTTTTCTGATACAGAATTTAGCTACAACTCATATTTCAAAATAAAATAAAATAAAATACAATCTATTAGTTAACACTAGATAAACTATTATCTTGCTTTCACTTCCTTTTCCACACCCTTTATTTTCCTGTAAGGACTTCTGCATGGCCAGAAAATTTCACTTGCTTTTAGCTTTTTGCAAGATTAGAGTGTCAGTACTTTTTTAGACACGGAAAACTTGTCTCTGCACAGTCTAACAAAGCAGGCTGTTGTGGTATACAAACTGAGAATAAGGAGCTTTTCATTTGTCATGGTAGTATCTGGATGACTCTACATTTTTTTTTTCTGTAAATGCTTTTTAACAGCAGATGTTGATGAGATCTGTGGATATTATTGGGATTACAGTTATAAAATACTTCATGCCTGTGTGTTTTTCAGAGCTGTAGCCAGGATTATTCTTTGATCACTTAGTGATCAAAACTTTAAAACCAGAGAAAAAATTGCAATGATTTTTTTTATATCTGCCACTCATCATAACTACATGATGTAGTCAAATATGTAATGCAATTATGATATCTCTTTTGCAATCATCCTTATCCCATGCTGGACAAATAAATGAACTTTCTATTAATAATATTGCAAGCTTATTCACGCTGTAGAAGACTTTAAAAACATTACATATTTTTGTCTTGATTTGAGAAGAAAATTACAGTTGTCCCATACAAGAATGTAAGTCAGAGTAAAATAGTTTGCACAGCAGTCCAACTTCAGGGCTACTTTTTAAATGGCACAGACATTTAGGGTGTGATTCAGGTGCCTGAAAGTATGCATCCAGTGCCACTTTGGATGCCCTGAAGTATCCAAGATATTGACATACTGCTGGTAAATATGACACCAAAGGGGTTGTGAACTTTTGGTATCTGTGAGCATTCAAAATGACACTGGATGGCAATGTTTAGGCAATCAAATCCTACCTTACAGAGTTCTTTTATGTGTGTAATAAAAACATAACTCTGAGCTGCTGAACAATAACTTACGTTTACATGTTTTCCCATCATTACGAAGCCTGTATCCTTCAAAACACTGACAAGTGTAAGATCGGTCACCATTTACACACAAGTGTTCACAGCCATGATCACTCAGAGCACAATAGTCAACTCCTGCAGGAGCAATTGAAATTATTTAAAAACATTAACAAATAATGATTCAATCATTTTTCATCTCCAATATTTTCATGGCATATAAGCAAGTAAATATAAATACATTGAATTGCTTAAGCAATATCTATTTCCTTATCTAAGAATATACATATACCTTCAATAAAATGTAAGAGGGCCTTGTGGTGTACTTCCCATTGGTTGCTTTAAGCAGACTTGAGAAATCCTACTTTCCTATGTTTGACATAGTTCAATAGAGTCCATGTCCCAGTACTTACAAATTGAATTTAAAAACAAAACAGAACACTTTAGCAATGATTTTATGTAAGACATGGGCAAAGACATAGAAACTACCTTGTGAGCATTCTTCTTTAAATATAGTCTCTCAGTGACCCAATGTGAAGGTGGCAGTCCCCAGAACTCACTCGTGCACCAGACCCAGATGCTGTGGCAGCAAGCAGAAGACCTCTCACAGACCTCAGTGGCCTTTGGCTTAAGACTATTCAAGCTTTTGAAAAGAACTGCAAATCACAAGTACTGTCAAATATGGTCCATTTTTAATCTCGAATTTCCTAAGTGTTTTTTCTCTGTCATACAAATACATAGGACCCCTGGGATCCTGCGGGCAGTACTTGCTACTGTCCATTGGCTACACACATAGTGTCACTCATTTTTTTGTAATTAGTTGTCAAGGTACAAATCTGTTTCTACTTTTCCTACAAAAAAAAGTATGAACGTTTCCATTCCGTTGTTCCCACAGCTGTCTTAACATACTTGTGCCTGTGTATGTGACACCAGAATTGTAATTCCCAGGTGTTTTCCCATTAGGAGTGGTATAGGTTAAATGATAATCCCTTCCATTCAACTGCTCATTCAGGAAATCCCAAAGTGCCAAAACTCTTTTCATGATCGCTTAAAAATGTCCATGAGGTTTCAACAACTCATCTGGACCTCAGGAAAAGGAAAAATCTCTTTCCTACATATATATGAAGAGAGGGGTATGCTGGCAAGAAGAGGAGCTATTCAAAAGGGCTCAGTTTCACTGTACAGAAGCCACAGCGCTGCTCTAATGCTGCTGATAGCTCTCCAAGTATGACCCGGAGGAAAATAACTCAAAGTGAAAAACACACCTCTTTTTACTACAAAGGAAAACGGATTTTCCATTTGCAAGTTGATAAAACTCCATCGTTTGGTTCTTTCTAAATTTCCAGTGGTTCTTTTAGATAAATGTCTAGATAAGTTGTTTCTAGGAGACCCCATCGCTGTTACATGTGCCCTAGTTCTGCTTTCACACTACTGTCTGCCCCTTTCTAGAGAGCTGTAGTGGCAGACAGAAGCAAAGTCTGTCAAGGTATTGGATGGGGATAAAGAGGTAAGTATGGAGGCAAAGACAAAGTTAGTTAGAGACAAAGACAAATTGCCTTTGCTGATTTGCCTCACTTTTCCCTAGGTCATTTTTGTGTCTGAGCTCTTACAGTTTGACTCCTGTTGAAACTGTGTTGCCTGAGTGCAAGAAAAGGAGCAAACTCTGGAGCTGCTCCAACACTCAACAAGCCTCAAAAATAACATACGTCCAAAATCCGTAGGAAAAGAGGCCGAAACCCTCTCAAAGAGGATAGGTCCAGGAAAAGTCAACGGACATAATACATTCATGTTCCTCTTCTCCTCACCCTTTCTATATATCGTTTTTCCAGTAAAGAAAGCAATCTGGCTATTTATGAAACTGCAATGATTCTCAATGATAATTTGATTTATAAAGGGTGAAAACCTGTCAGGACAGCTTTTGTTCACTTGTTAAGAGCTCCCAAGCAAAATGTGAAGCTCAGTGTGGGACTCCCACTTCTCCTGCCCCAGGTAAGCTGAGGCAGTTTGCCTGGGGGACAGTGCTGTCAAGATGACCTGTCAGTCGGACACATTCATCACGTGACTGAAAAACTGTCCTCAACACCTGGGGGTGAACAGATCCTCCAAAACATTTCTGAATATGTGAGGATTTACAGTCATCTTGACAAGTACCCTTTGCTAAGTCCTTTTCCTGTCTGTTTCTGCTTTCAAATCATTATTAAAGTATTACTGAAATGCAGACTGTAAGAATGAATGGAAGGTGTGTCCTCCTCCCTGCGTGAAAGCAGAAAGACTTCCCAGGTGGGCTGAGATCAAGGAGGTTCTCACAAGACTTACGCGTGCAGGTTTTTAGGTCCTCATTGATGACAAATCCTTCAGAGCACTGACAGATGTAGGAGGCACCAGTATTTAGGCACAGTTGCTCGCAGCCATGATTGCTTTCAGCACAGTGGTCCACTCCTATTGATTTGTGTTAATAATTGAAGAAATCACATTGGAGCCTTAGACACACACACACACACTCACACTCACACTCACACTCACTCTCACTCTCACTCTCACTCTCTCTCTCTCCCCCCCCTCCCCGAGTAACGCAAATTAATTAACAACACCTAAGTAAAATGAATACAATGACCCCACTTAGCAGATAACAAACGTGATGAAGTGCAGATCTCCCTTGCCAGGAATCAGAAGGGGAAACTACTGCAAAGTGGAGTGAAGGGAGAACCTTGAAGCCCTGCCTGGTTTTACCTGCAGAATGGTACCTTCTTTCTTAAAAGAGCAAGACTCTTTTTGTCCAATTTGTAAAATTTTCTCAGAGAGAAAGTATGAATATTAGTAACCCTTGAAATAGAAACTATGGCTTTCAGATTATTTCATAAACAGTAAATTATTTTTTCAACACGATGAGAAATAACTTAATTTAACAGTTTAACCTGATAGTGGGTTCAAGCAGTTAAAGCCTAGTGGGGGACAGATACAAGTGTGAGAGCATCTTAATGTGTTCCTTTTCTTTGATTTTCCTATTGCTATTCCCAATAAGATAAAATGGAATATTTTTTTTATTCTTATATGCAACTGGTTGTGTGAAAGACGAAAGGTTGGGCAATGGAGAGCGAGGTGTGGATTTGGTTTAAAAATGATATTGTCTCATAGAATGGACAGCAAAGCTGTAGGGTGAGATACGTGCACTTGCAGACGTACTATGTCATCTGCTGACTCTGTAAGTATAGAAAAAACACATTTTAGGAAAAAAGCTTTATGCTGAACTGCCTCATAATATTTTATTGCCAACTTGTTAATGGCTATTTTTAGTTATATAGGCCCAAATCACTTTAGCTTAACTTGATCACAAGTAGTGGAGTTCCCTCAGACACAAAAACAGTCTCTTATATCTCTATTTGCAAATCATTTACAGATGTGAACAGGCATGTCTGCAGCTATTTGTTTACATTAAAAAAATCTCTGTATTTAATGTAAAATTACTTCGTTCTAAATATTGCAGTTTATTAGTTTATTTAACTAAGCAATGATTTCGCAGAAATTGGTCCAGATTTACCATTATACATAGACAGAGATAACATTGGCTTGAACAAGTGAAGTTGAGGTGTCAGTTTTTACTAGCTAAAGCAAGTTCCAGCTGGAACATTCTCCTTTTTCCAAAAGTTTACATCATTATGAAGAGGCTTGTGTAACTTCTCAGAGCACACAAAAAATGGTGAAAAGAAAAAAAGAAAAAAACTCCCCACTATTCTCTGTGAAAAATTGCATCTGTCTGGCACCATCTTTTACAATACAAACACCCACACTAATGTGAATTTTAACGTTTAAATACTTTGGATTCTCCTGCAGAATCTTTTAACATACTCTTTGAAAGAGTGGCACAAAGCTGCTAATTATCAGGCTTTAGAAATTAGCATAACTGTAAATTTAGTCATCATGTGTACTTCATTACATGTGTAAAAAAATGTAAGAAGGGGAAGGGACAGGGGAAGAGTCAGTATTTTTAAAAACAATGAGTGTCTTGGGATATATTTATTATTAGATATTCAACTTGATAGCCTAACTGTTAAAAAGTTCTGACCTCTTGCAACACATCAAAGTTTCCTTAAATATGGCTTTATCACAAGCTTATTTAAAAATAATTACTCCTTGGCCTGTCAACTTTTTTTAAATTTCAGTGACTGAGTGTTCCCTTCAAAAAATATGTGGTAAGTACATCAGGGAAAAACGCTGCCAATATTTTAGATGATGTGCAAAATGGTTCTCTGCAATAAAAGTATCTTCTAAAAACTGTGTGATGTCAAGCGGGCAATGTTGTTGGGTTTTTTTCTGGTGCAACACTGATCCTTCATTTACTAACATTCTTATTAAAAGAGGACGCTTTACCAAACAGATCACAGAAAAATGTAAACATATAGAAGGGGAAGTCTCTACGTATTTCCACGTATCAGCGTACATCAGTATCGGGTACGCTGCGGTTTCCATAGCACATAGCAATGATACAGATGTTCAACAGCAGGCACTGCCTTTGTGTTAGACAGCTTGGCCGAACACGTTTTCCCAGTTATTTGGACTGGAGAAGATGATGCTTTAGTTCTCTGTTGGCTCAGGGATCTCACTACAGCATTACTTCATATTTCACCAGGCCTGGCTCGTGGTGGACTTTACACTAACACCAGGTTTGCAAAGCTCAGAAAGATCTCAAAAAGGACCCAGAAGCGTTTTCTCATTCTGTTCACACCTCGCCCCTCTGCAGTCACTACTCGCTGCAGTTCATGAGACACACTCATTTCTGCGCGTATTGCCATCATGTCGTTGGGCGTATCCAGGATGACAGTTGCACACAAATAGCTCTTGCATGTTAATATATTCACGTTCACAGTCATGCTGACCTAAAGCACAGAAGTTTACTTCTGTGGAGAGAAAAACAGTGAAGAATTCAAGCCAGCCGTGAGGGTTACTGAAGTAAAATGGCTTAGAAAAACTCATTTTTCTTAAATGATATTTAAGATTCTGTGCTTTGGACACCTGCTAAAGCTGATGGTGAACTGTGGATCTGAGAGTGGATTGCAAATACTTGGCTACGCGAGACTTCACCTGGACTCCCAGAGACCGGCTCCGGCAGTCATCAGAAGTCATGCGTCGTGGTGAAGGAGGAATGCCTGGTGCTGGTCACCGGTGATGCATTCTCCCTGATTTATGAAGAGGGCATTATGCAAATGTTCTGCTTTATTTTACAAGCTTATCTAACATGAGTCTTGTTATAACAAGATGTGGAATAGGAGCTTAATCCTAGAAACATCACCAGGTTTACAGCCAAATCCAAAAACCCCTGAAGTTAAGGAGAAATACCCCAAATAGGAATTACAATTTGCCTTTAATTTTCAATTACATTCTTGGCAATTAATATCCTACACAATGCTGTTCTTTTGCTCCTATACTAACCAAGGCACATCCAATCTATAAAAACTTGAATGTATTAAAATACCATGTAGATAATAAAAACCAGAATAGCACAGATTGCTGTAAAAACGGCACTGTGTAGACAAAGATGCTTCATGAAAATGCACCTTTAAGACTGAAAGAAATAACAGTTCCAAAACCAGATAAGTTTTATGAGCGTCTAGAAATATAATTACGTTGCTCCAGGCAAGCTTCTTATTCATTAAATATCAGCAGTACAATTCTCCCCCGCAAGAACTGAGTCACCAGATCAGTCTAGTTCATTTTGCTGAATATATTATCCTTAAATTTAACATTACATTGAAAATCTGCTGTGATTCTAGGCCCCCACTCAAGAAGAGCTGTAACATGAAAGTCTTTATAAAGTAAATAGTATGTGTGATTGGTTTAGAACCCTGACATTGCTGAGGTTGTTTTTACAAACTCTTTAGGAAACTGTGGGGTTCTGTGTGTGACTTTAAGTTGATTTTAATAGCTACATTACCTATCCCAAGCTACATTACTTTCCCAAGCTAATGAAATACTTAGTCCTTGGCTAAACCAACTGGGCAAAGCAAGGTGAAATTTTTTTTTTTTAAAAGCTGTTTGTGTCACTACAAGATAAGGTCAGAAAGTTCCAAATAAGTAATGAACTTACTGTTTTTGAGCCACTATGGTTCCTATATTACTCCTCAGGTTTCCATAAATCTATTCAGAAAATGTCTAACGTACAATCTAATCTACTAAACACCAAACAGTGTATTTTTCCAGCATGACTGGCTCAGTTAAAATTCAAGTTTATAAAGAAACATTTGTTTCAACCCTAGCTGTAGAGAAAACTTTCATCCTTTCAGAAGGCAAACCATTCACAGCAGGTTTAAGAAGTAAAAGCAGATGAACTTTATTATGTCCAAAGGATTACTCACTTTTGCATGTTTTTTTATCTGGATTAAGTCTAAACCCTTCTTGGCATCGACAAAAATAGGAATCATCTGTATTAACACATTCCTGTTCACAGCCATGGTCCTGAAGAGCACAGTAGTCTGGTCCTAAATGGGGAAAAAAATGTGTCAGTGAGGAATATAATTCCTCCAAAATAAGCTTGGTAAAAAACAGTTACTTGGTTTTCTTTTCTTTAGCCTTTTTTTCCCCTAGGCATCATTCTGACTGTTCACCATACTGTTTCAAACTATGAAACAAAAATGTTCCTTTTTTCCAAATATCTGCTATACTCAGATGTACCTGATATGTATACTTCAATGAATTCTTTAAGAACACATGCACTACATGAAGTAGAGAAGTTAGAATCTTAAATATTTAACATTTTGCAGCTAAGACCTATACATTGTCTCATCAAAATTGCCTCTTTATTTTACTCAGAGCAAGTTAGATGTGATCTGTAATAAATACACAAACATGCTTTGGACTGCCGTTCATTAAATCAATCAGGACATCAGGAGCATTGGTGTTTTAACAGCTCTGGGTGTTTGCTACATAGTTCTTCCACTTAAAATGCTCATGAAAGGGAAGACGAGCAAATTCTAGAAACAGCTACTACTTGTGTGTAAAGTACCTTAAAAAGGAAAGTAATTGTGCAGTAAGCACTGGGATATTTGCCACATGGTGTTTACCACTTTGACCATGAAGTCAAAGAACCTGACATTCACTTAGATGCAGTGTCTGGCCATCACTTAGTTTTATATCAGTGGAGTTAATTAATTTATACTAGTGAAAAAATGGTCTTAACACCTCAGCATGGCTACAAATAGATAAACAAGTCACAAATCAAGTCAGTCACATTTTTAAAGACATACAGGCACTTTTGAACACCTCATTACACAACTTCAAAACCAAAATTCAGAGGTTAATTACTATTCCTAGAGGTAGCAACTGGCTTCCTGAGGCAGGAACTGGTCTTTACTTGTATGTGTGGCAGGCTAATGCAATTGAGCATTTATATATGTTGAAAGCCCTTAGCAATAATAAGCCACCTGTATTTTCAGGACAAACAAAGTGGAATGTGACTTTCTAAGAAAACCTGAGGGGAATATTTCATCACTTATAAACTCCACTTCATAAATTTACAGAAAATTTCCTTTACCAAAGCTTTTTATGACAGCATATGCACATACACATATACATAACGCGGGGATATCTTATCTGTTTACCAAAAACAAATGTTAGAAAATACAGTTTGTTCAAGAGTGCACTGAAGAGACAGAAATCATAAAGCCACATGTGTGCACCAGAGGAATATAGCTGTATGCCTTCTGGACCTACTCAGTGCTGTGTTGCATTTACCTGCTCAAATCCTTGCTAACTCAAGTGTGCAGCACAGACTTTTCCTGGGTAACATTCTGAAGATGACCACAAGAGTGGAAAAATATGTATTGTTATTACCTTTGTTGGAATCTTGAGGCTATTATGTTGGGAACACTAAAACCACATTTCACAGGGCTTCATTAACACAGTCCAGATTAAGGACACTAACAGAAGGCCTCTACCAGCTACAGCTCATGTGAACCCACCCACAACTCAAACAGGGGCCTTCTCTAATGAACAACAGCTGAGGCTCAGCACCCCTAAGTACAAGCAGAAGCTACCGTCTGTTCTCTTGAGGGGAGCAGCAAGAGTGGCAGAAGTCCCCTTAATAGTTGACCTAGTAGCTAGGAATTACTTCTATCTATCTGCCTCACTGATAATCTCAATTTCCTGCTCTCTTCTCTTCCTGCCACACATAGAGTACTCTGCTGGTGTTGGCAGGGTTGCCCTCATGAGCCGTGTTCCTTGTATTTCATTCTGAGAAGTTTGGAGCAATTCCCAGAGAAAACATTTGTCAGATATGCATGACCGTACTGATAACATTTACATTTTCAAGCTTTTCTTTGTAGCCATGAGCATGAAAGCTTACTTTCTATTTTTGAAAGGAAAGACAAGATTCTGAGAAAATCACGAGATCTCAGGAGTTGTCGCCCCAGGCCTGCTTGCTGATGCAGAGATCTGGTCTGGCGTGGGTGAGAGTCATGGCCAGTTGGCAGTCATCCCTGAGATTCAGTACGTAAGCCAAATATGTACAAATTTATGTTAAAGGTTTTAAATTTACAAACATTTTAAATCCAGAGATCTGAAGTTTGTTTCTTCACGTTGTTTATGATGACTCAAAGGCAGTGTGATTCATAACATATGGGAGCTAGGGAACGCTTTTGCTCTGAAGAGCTCTCATGCTTTCTTGACTTTCGCAGCTCTAAGAGCTACACAGTTCTTTCATTCATGCTTCATTAGCAAGGCTCAAAAGATATTAAGTGTAAGGAAAAGTGGCTTAGTAAGTTTTATTTATGCTTAGATTCAGGACATGTACCTTGAAAGAGAATGTTTTGACATAGTATTTGCTCATTCCTCCCTGACTACTCCTTCTGAATCAATCTCTATGGCCTACCATGTCCAGTCACTTTGATTTTTCCCTAATTGCAACCTTATGAAATTTTCTCCCTTAATTCTAAATGAGTTTACAGCATTTACAACAAACCAGAATGCAGTTAACATGGCAGAGATGCACAGAACTGTGAGAAGCCTTGTCTGTGGCCTCTGTCCCTTGACTTGGGAGCTGCATTTAATGTAAGGCGCTCACCCTTGGTTCTTGCCACACCTGTAGCCTTGCATTTTGCAGATCCTGACCTGCAGACTGGCTGACTTGATTTCCTGAATTGACCTTAGAGCTCTCTTGACACTATGGACTTGTCTGGCGATCGTTGGAGTGTTGCCTGAGACTGGTTATTGTCATAGGACCTGTTTTGTTCTTCTTCTTTGGGCACTGGGACCAATGGCCTTGTCAGACAGCTTACTGACTCTGCTTGCCTTGTAGCCCTCCTTGGCTCCCAGCTTGCATTCCCTTGTGGAGCAGTGCACTTTTGTGTTATATGTTAAAGATCTCCTCCATTCCACAGAGATCCAGAGATGCACCTGCTGAGAGCTTCTGGTCAAGATCAAAGGGGAAATGACACTGGGAAAGTGGTGGTGGAGTCTGTTACCCCACCTGTGGCAAATAAGGCTTTCTACAAACAGAGGAAGTCTCCAACTCATACGCTTTTGTTCACATTGGAAATTTCAACCACCTAAACACCTACTGGGAGGGTAAGACAGCATTGTGCAGGCAGCTCAGCAGCTTTCTGCACATACTTGGTGACAACCCCCTAATACGAATTCTTGAGGGGTGATGTTCTTCTTGACTTGCTGCTGTGACCATGAGATAACTGCGTTCACAATCCAGAAGACTGCAAGGGGAAACAGCAGAATTCAGACTCCATATTTTACAAGTTCAGATTTCAGCTTATTCAGAAAATTGCTAAGAAGAATCCCCTGGGAAAGAGCCAAGAAGAGAAAGGATGCCCAGGAGAGCTAGACAGTTTTAAAAGGAAACTTGCTAAGAGCTCAGGAACAAATGATCCCATCGTACTGGAAAATCTGCTTAGAAATCAAAGAGCTTCTCAGTGAAATAAAACACAAACAGGGAAAATAGTAGAGGGAGAAAGAAGGACCAAGAAAAAAAAAAAGAGGAGTACAAAAAAAGCATTGCTTAGGTACTTTGGGACAAAAACAAAGCCCAGTTGGACCTATGACATCTGAGGGACACTGTAAGGGTAGTAAGAAGGGGGTCTACACATATGCTGAGGGCAAAAAGAAAGTCACAGAAAACGTGTGTTTGTTGGCTGGTGGAACAACCTCGTGATGAAGAATATGGCAACAGCTAAAAAAAATAATGCCCTTTTTATTCTTCGTTCTCACAGACAAAGCCTGCTCCCAGATTTCCATGTGTACCAGCATGGTTTGGGAAGGAGAGGGCCTAGCAACATCAGTTAAAGACTACTTAGAAACTGGATATAGATAGGTCCATGGGATGACTGGTATTCACCTGTGAGTGCTGAAAGACCTAGGTGATGTGAGACCACTGTCTATCATGTATGAAAATTCATGGGGACTGAGAGATGTCTGTGATAACTGAAAAAGACTAACATTACAGTCATATTTAAAAAAGGGCAAGAAGAAAGACCCAGGGAACTATAGACCAATCCCCATCATTTCAGTCCCAGGATCATGGGGCACGTCCTCTCAGAATCAATTTCCACATCTATGAAGGAGAAGAAGATTATCAGGAATAGTCAACATGAATTTATCAAGGGCAAACCATGACTGGCCAACCCGTTCACCTTCAATGATGAAATGACTGCATCTGTGGACAAGGTAAGGTCGGTGGATGTAACACACATAGGCACTAGTAAAGCTCTTGATGCTGCCTCCCACAGCATTCTTATTTGGAAGCTGAGGAAGTACAGGCTGGAAGAAAGAACTGTTAGGTGCGTGAAAATTTGCCAGGCCAGCAGCCTCAAAGGTAAGTGATCAATGGCTTCATGTCTGGCTGGTTGCTGATAATGACCAGAGTACCATGGTAGACAGTACTGGGGGTCACATTGCTAAACATCTTCATCACTGACATAGACAATGACATGAAGTGCACCCTCAGTAAATCTGTGGGTGACACTAAACTAGGGACAGTGACTGAAAGCAAATAGCAGAACTTTAATACAGAGGAACCTTGATAAACTTGACGACTGGACCAGAAGATGTCTTAGGAAGTTCAGCAAGAAGAATTGCAAAGTTCTGCACGTGGGTTGGAAACGCACCTTCGTTTGTGCAGCCTGGAAGTGACCTGCTGTCATGGGCAGCATGGGCCAGCTGCTCCCTAAGGGAAGGGGAGCCAGGAGCCAGGAGCAATCGTGTAGCTGAGCCGGGTAGGGGCCTTGCCAGACAGGCACTGCCCTGCAATACCCAAGCAAGGTGAGCAGGGCAGACCTGCAAATGGAAGCCAGGTTTAATCAGGAGTCCAGACATGACACAAGTACGTGTTGCTGAGGCAGGTCTGAGGTCAAGCGAGGAGGCCAGCATGCATGTCAGGGTAAGGTAAGGCCACCCCTGGTGAGGGCAGCCAGGGTCTGACACGGGCCAGCGATGGCTGGGCAGGTCCATACTGACAGGGCAAGTCCATACTGGCAGGGCAAGACCATGGTCAAGCTGGGAAGTCAGTCTGCAGGTCAGGGTCTGGATCAAGAAGGGCTATTGCCAGGCTCAGCTGGAGCCCGGCACTCCTACAGCATCTCTGGGGCAGGGACTGAAGGCTCCAGGCAGAGCTGAAATAAGGCACCTGGGCCATGGGCAGGGGTGAGAAGCCCCAGGGGAACTGTGAGGGGCTGGTAAGGCCTGTTGGTGCCCCCAGGGCCCTGACACTGGCTGAGCAGCTGCTGTGCTGGATGGAAGGTGCCTTAGGGTTTACCAAGAGTGTGAGCTTTAGTCTGAGCCAACAGTGTGCTCTCACTACAAATAAAGCAAACCTCATACTGGACGACACTGGTGAAGCACAGCAAGCAGAAATTACTATCCCCCACTACTCAGCACTGGTGAAGTTGCACTTGATATACTTTGTCCAGTTCTGCAACAACACCTCCCCTTCTCCCCCCAGTTAAGGGCAATAAACTGAAAAAGGGTCAACAGAGACCTACGAAGACTGCTGGGACATAGTCCACATGACATGTGCAGACAGCTTGAGTGGTCTTACTTAGTTTGGTGAAGAGGAAGGTGTCTAATTTCAGCCTACAATTACTTCTTGTGAGTCATGACAAAGGTAATGGAGCTAAACCCTTTTGGTATTGCCAGGTGATATAACAAGGAACAATGGTCACCACCTGTGGTTTGGGTGATTCAGGTTGGACATGAGGAAAATTTTTCTCTAGAGGGATAGTACAGCAGTGGAACAGGTTTCCCAGACAGGCTGTGGACTCTCCACTGAAGCTTTTTGAGACTGAAGATAGACAAAACCATAGCTGACACAATCCACAGTTTGTGGCAGTTCCACTTTGAGGAGGAGGCTAGAATAGATGACTTTGAGATATCCTGTCCAACCAGCATCTGAAAGCTTTTTTATTTCCAACATAAAGACAGCTGCACATGGTCAGACTGAAAGTCTATGTAACCCAACATGCTGTCTCAAGCAGTAGATACCCAAGTCAGAGGATAGAGACAGGACAAGCCTGAAACACAACTTTCCCAGCACACTCTCTCAGCTTCCAGCATTCTGTGGATCACCAATTTAAAGGAGTTAAAATTATTCATATGGTTAAACCATAAGCTAAAAACTACTTAAGACACAGAAAATATCAATGCAGTTTTAAGGTCTTTGTTCAGTTCAAACCATGGGGAGAAAACATTGCTTAAAATCCATGATCTTAAATTGAAGGAATTAACAAGAATTTTTTGCTTGGGCAGTGGAAATATAGTAAGATTTAAAAAATATGTGTATGTAGAAGTATATGTGGAAGTATAAGACAATTTAGTCAGCCCTTAGCTGACAGATACTTGACAAATGGGCGAGTTCATACAAGCTACAAGCAACATGAACCTCTGGCCCTTGGGAGGTGGGAATTTCATCTCTCCTGACTCTGGACATCTGAAAATTAGGTGTTTACTCTGGCAAGTCATCCAGTCTCCCTGCATAGTCAAGGAAAATACAGACACTTCTATAAATTTGCATCAAAGCTGTGAGCAATCACCTTCTAGAAGTGTCTGTCTCTTTCCTTTGATCGTAAGGTCAGATGTACAACCTGGATTAGATGCTTTCTTTCTAAACATTAAATTTAAGTGAAATAGATACCAAGCATAATACACAATACAGTCTATAGGTTAACATAGTGTCTCATCATAAAGACTGAAATGCCCCCAAGTCTCTAAAATCACAGAAATGCAGTGCTATATTGATGCATTTTTTGAGAAACAATGTTTGTACACATTATTCAATAATGTAGGCTAAATTCACCATTGGCATCAGCAACCATCACCTAAAACCAATGGAGTTTGTCTGCTTACAGACACAATAGTAATATTTCTTGATCAAGATCCATATTTTTGAAGAAAGATAACTAGGAATGTACATTGAGGTTTTCCTTTCACATTTCCTGAAAGTGAGTTATGACATTAAACACTGTGGAGATTTTAGTTTGTTTTCCCAAGTAAGGGAAGTCTTGGCAAGAGTACTTTATGTACTTTATGTCATTTCCCTCCACTTTATATCCACTCCTAATTCTGCTAATATTTGAGCTTGTTGGCCCAACAGCGATCAAATTTGACAAAAAGCAAGCAAGCAATGAAGTTATTATAACCTGGAACCTTGGTAGAAGATGCTGATCTTTCCAGAGCACACAGTATCAAAGAACTCATTATTGAGAAAAATCCATAGGAAAATAGGCTGCAATGTTTCCTCTGACTGTGGAACTACTAACTCCATTTAATTTTAGCTTGTCTTACAAGCTGATTATAAGTTGTCTTTGGCTGTACAAACTTGTTTGTTTACCTACCTAGGGAGATCATACTCTAACTGAAAAATCTGGATAATCAAGGAGGCTATGCAAGACAAAGCTTTCGGCTTTTGCTATTGAAAAAGGAGCCTGGTCTCACCTTAAAAGCCTCCTGTTCATAGAAGGGACCCCTACTTCCTGTCCCCAAAAACCAAACTACCGCCCAAAACAACTTTCATTGCTTTCACAACCTTTGTCTTCAAGGGCACTCCAACATTTTCTATACTCAACACATTACGCGCTGTTCCCAGGACCAGTGGGAGTATTACTGCTGAGTACTGGAAAACAGAAGAAGAAGTACAAACTGTTCATTAATAAAACCTTAACACAACTTACTTCTGCAAGTTCTTTTGTCTGGATTTAAAATGAACCCTGGGTGGCATGTACAGTAATAGGAGTCCTCAGTGTTAACACATTCATGTTGGCAACCTTGGTTATCCAAAGCACAGTAGTCTACAACTGAAAAAGAACAAGATCCACATGTACAATTAGAAAAACAAAATCAGAACTATTATGCATAGAGATTATGGTACTAGTTACACACAGTAGCTATAACAAAAGGAAAAGCTGACATAGTTTCTGTCCTGAAGAGCCTTTCTGCAAAAAGTAGTACACGTTCAATACCAGTTGGTACACCAGATTTGATATGAGTCCCAGGTCATTTCTCCTATACTTTGAACATTTATCAACTCTCAGATTGCCAGGAGCCTTCTCAACATGTTTTCTCAGATCTGGAAACCATGCCTCAGTCAGTAACTCTGTCCAGATGTTCACACTGTAGACCAGGGCGTAGCAAAGTTTGTTTGATTTAGTTCTGTTTTCTGTCTCTCCAGTCCCAGTCCTGGAATTGCTGTACTTTTCCTTAGTTCCCTCCCAGCTGCCTTAGTTCTCAAGAGCTGTTCCTGTAGCCTGAGTGTATATGAGACCCATGGCAACACCTTCTACACCAAGGACTGTCACAGCACGTTCATTCCCTCTAATGTGCTCCAGATTCATCCTGTACAAAGCAACTGCAGCTACGAAGCCTGACAGCTTCAGGCTGATATTCACCACTGATAATTTTCCTTATATAGTGCCTTTTGTATGAGAGAAATAAAACATCATAGCTAGTCCAGTCACTTATTTTGTAAGTCCAGTCATTTATTACACAAACCCATATTTACAAGACAGATTGCCAAAGAGTAATAAGGTAATACTTTAGAGTTTACTCAGTCAAGCCCACTCAAAAGTGCTAAAGAAGTGAAATGATTTTTTTTTATTTCTTTGCAGGTTAAACTGTTTCTTCACAAAGAAAGTCTTAGAAGAAATTAAAGATAAGTCACAAAGCAGGTGTTCTGTCCCCAGAGAGCTGCCAGGTCCAGGCAAGTGTACCTGATTCTTTCTGCAGAAGACAGTAACGTGCTCAGCTTCACACAGACATTTAACAAGACAGCTTCCTGTTCTTTGCCAACTGAGTAATTTTTTCATTACTTTATACTGCTGAGCCTCCCAAAGCACTTTAAGAGGGGGTAATTTGTTTTAATGAAATCAGTTCCTTCTTCAATAGCCCTGCCTTTGCAAATCCTGCGTATACTCAGGTGTGCTAAGATATTTAGTCAAGGTCATCTAGTCAGGAAAGTGGATAATCCATTTTGTTACTTTGAAAGAGATTCTTTTAACAGTTCAGAATATTTGTGTTGAATCAAGTCAAATTAGACTACTTAATGGCTACCATGTGAGACCAGTTTCCTGGCAAGCACATTCCTGTTTCCAGACTGAATAGCTTCATATAAAAACGTATTTACTGAATATATATTTCAAGGATATAATGTGTCATACAATTAGTCAGCTTTCCTCTTAAATTAATTCTAACCAAATGCACATATTCAAATGTTTTAAAAGACATATTAAGAAATAAGTAGGCCAAAGAATATATAATTTTCTATCTAGCATTATACCTGGGAAACAGCCCATATAGATCACTCTATAAAGTCACCTCCTCCTCTGCATTTAAACCCTAATGAAATGCATTTCTACCACAGTATCTGCAACTGCCAGACTAATGATTATAAAGTTGAGAATAGAATAGAATAGAATAGAATAGAATAGAATAGAATAGAATAGAATAGAATAGAATAGAATAGAATAGAATAGAATAGAATAGAATAGAATAGAATAGAATAGAATAGAATAGAATAGAATAGAATAGAATAGAATAGAATAGAATAGAATAGAATAGAATAGAATAGAATAGAATAGAATAGAATAGAATAGAATAGAATAGAATAGAATAGAATAGAATAGAATAGAATAGAATAGAATAGAATAGAATAGAATAGAATAGAATAGAATAGAATAGAATAGAATAGAATAGAATAGAATAGAATAGAATAGAATAGAATAGAATAGAATAGAATAGAATAGAATAGAATAGAATAGAATAGAATAGAATAGAATAGAATAGAATAGAATAGAATAGAATAGAATAGAATAGTTCCAGTTGGAAGGAACCTACAATGATCATCTAGTCCAACTGCCAGACCACTTCAGGGCTGACCAAAAGTTAAAGCACGCTATTAAGGGCATTCTCCAAATGCATCTGAAACACTGACAGGCTTGGGGCATCGACCACCTCTCTAGGAAACCTGTTCCAGTGTTTGACCACCCTCTCAGTAAAGAAATGCTTCCTATTGTCAGGTCTGAACCTCCCCTGACACAGCTTTGAACTGTTCCCACATGTCCTGTCACTGGATCCCAGGGAGAAGAGCTCAGCACCTCCCTCTCCACTTCCCCTCCTCAGGAAGCTGTAGAGAGCAATAACATCACCCCTCAGCCTCCTTTTCTCCAAACTAGACAAACCCAGAGTCCTTAGCCGCTCCTCACAGGACATTCCTTCCAGCCTTTTCACCAGCTTTGCTGTTTGAGAGACAACTAAACAGGTCTTAGAATACTTTATTATCAATATTTGAGCAACTATGACACTAAGCACTTCCAGATGACAATCTCTTGAGGGAGCAACTGTGTCTTCTTATGGCTATGCAGCTGCTAAAGTACTGTGGACAGAAAGGAAAAAAACCCAACAAAATAAATAACTAATTTTTCCAGGCTTGCTTTTCTCCATTTATAGTCATTCTGGCAGCCTCTTACTCACAGAAGTAGGTCTGTTGGCCCCTAAGAATAATAAGCATATAAATTTAAATAATGCCTTTCCACTAACACAGTTAACTGAGAACATTCTCTTGACAGTTGCTTTTGGAAATAATTATTATTCCCCTTTTTCAATATTTTTTGTATACAAATTGCCCTAATCCTAGACAGCTTTGCAGACTGGCACTAGTAATTGACCTACAAATTTGTCTCACTTTTATTTTCATGTTTCATTTTGATGGTACTTGCTTAGAAGGGAAACTTGTCAACAGCATTCCAGTCAGCAAGTAGGTAAGTTGTCCATGGAGTTAAATCTTCCTGAAAAGACTGAGAAAAATCATAAATCTGTATTTCTTATATAGAAGTACTATAATCCTTCAGTTGGTATGCAGAAAAAATACTTAGTTTGTATACGAGCAAAACACAATAATATTTTCCTATTTTGTTAATTGTTATTATTTTCATATTTCTGTACTGAGTCATGAGTTATACACTAGAATGTGAACACTTAGAGATCTCACTGTTTTTAATGTTAGCCCATGCCTATTTCAATAAGACACTTTTCTAAAGGATGAATTAATGACCTTTTTAGTGAGCAAGCAATTAATTCACTTGTTATCTCCCCATGTTTCTTCCACCCCGTTTTTCTTGCTTGGAATTAGTTGGTAAGTGATGAGACCCATCTTTTCCTTCCAGTCACCAGTTCTGCACTCTGGGTGCTTACATTGCCCTCTCCGAACTGTGGACAGCATGGGTCACCTTTCTCTTGTATTGTTGTTTTACTCCTCTGGTGTTTATATAGGTTATTCAGGCTTAGGAGAAGGTTATTCAGGCTTAGGAGAATGAAGTAAATTAAGGAGAAGGGTAGAAGAAAAGGGTAGGAAGAAAAGGTGACAGAATAAGTAAAGGCATAAGGAGAATGAAAAAAACGTGGGGGGAGAGTAGAACAGATTAATGGAAGACTCGTAAGAACCTAGAAAGCAGCCAAAAAAAGGTAGTGGTGCCAGGACTGCAGAGAGATGCCAGCAGCCAGACCACCGCCAGGAGAAGAGGTCCAGAGCCCAACAGCTACAGTAATACGGAGAGAGTCTAGCACCAGCGCCAGGAAAGACAGGACAGCATGTCTAGCAACACCAAGAAGGTGGAGAGAGTGAGTGTCCAGCAGCATGATGGAGAAAGAATGGCTCCTTAAAACCAAACTTGAACTCACAGGATTTTGTTCACGTGAAAGAAGGGCAGTTAACATGAAAAGCTGTTTAAAAAGGCAAAGTGATAGTGCTCTGCCAGCCAGAGCCACTTACCACCGAGCAGAGAGTTTCAAATATTGTTTAGTCTACAAATTTGTTCATAAACTGTGTGTTGCCAACACTCAGAGTGGTTGGCCATTCAGTGGTCACTTTCAATTATGAGCTGCTGGTTGTGAGATTTTATTTTAATTCTTGCCATTCAGGTAACTGGTTGACACATTCGTCAATAAAGCAATTAGCATTGCCTTTGATCCTTAACCAGAGAAACTAGCCCATCAGAAAGAGGAAGAGAACTTAATAAACCTGCCTGTGAAACGACTTTTCTGCACCTTCTCATTTACTTTTGCTGGAGTTAAAATTTTAGAAGTCTTAGGTATCTTAGAGAGAAACCTTTGCCTCTTTGAGAGATCCGTGATGTGTATGTCCTACTGAAATTCTCTTTTAATTCTCTGGATGAAGAGGAACGACTAAACCTAATGAAGCAACTGCTTTTTTTCAAAATTGTCATTGTACTCAGTGGTCTCTGGTATACGTGTACATCAAGATATTTCTTCTGATCCTGCTCACTTGGTAATAAATACTTCACAGAAAGGAATGGTTAGCTTAAGAGTAATGAAAACTGAGAGAAAACTATCACTACTGATTCAGTACTACATATAGCGTCCTTTAGAAGATTTTCCAGCAGGGATGATTATTCATTTGTGATCACATCTGCAGAAGCTGTACATTCTTGGTAGGAGCATATTCCTCAAAAATCTCAAATTGTTCAAATCTGAAAAGTCATATTCTGGAGACTGACAGCTAATAGGCTATGCCAACAAATTAGCACCAAAACTGCAAGTTACCCAGACAATCTTTTCCTGTTCAGGAAATGTAGAGAGGCTATGTTATGCATGGGTAAAACATAATTAATATACATTGAACCATTCATGTGCATCAGTAAGAAATAAAAAAGTTAAATGGTCAAATAAATGCAAAATAAAATTGAAAAGTAGAACTGCTAATAATGTGCTTTAAAATCACAATTAATGCTGCTAATTATTGCAGGAGTGTGAGTAGCATGAGTTCATGTTTTTTTCTAAACTAGGTATAAATGAATAGAAATCAAGTGGAGAGGAAAGTCAGCTATAAAATGCAAGATACCATAGTGAACCCATGCATGAACTGTATTTTGAAAATAACTGCAAATAACTAAGAATATGAAAGCTTCAAATATCAATAGAGCTTATAATAGGCCTGTATCTCTCCATGCCAAAGACAGCCAGTGAGGAGGTAGAATAAAAAACGTTAAAGATGTATCACAACTCCAAATAGCATTCTTCAGACTTTGCAGAGAAATTATTAACAGGCAAAAAACGACTGCCACTGTAAGAAATTTAATAAATGGCATAGAAATATTGTGAAGCTTTTAATAAGAAAAATAGACTTTGTATTTATTATAGAGGATAATATTAGGTTTGACATGTAAATAATTTCACCAAAATTTATTTTTATCCTTATGATGCTATGGTAGCTACCTTCCTGGTAGGAATATCTTGGGCTGTAAAGGACCCTTCAACTTAATAGAGAGAAAATAGTAACAACAGCTGATGACACTAAGCATGAATATTTTAGATTAGAAAATATGGTGGGAAAGAATAGCGATGAAAGAACCTACCAACAGAAGTCACAGATCTTCTGTCTCAGGATATAGTCAAATCAATAGCAGAGGAATATATGCTTTATCCTAACATAGGTAAAGGTCATGAGGATTAGCTAATGTTATTGGATGACCTTCTGTGAAGTGTTAGATGTAGAAATTTGGGCCAGAACATCTAACAGCCTTCTTGCCTAAATATCCATTATTAGCTGCATTTTCAAAACAATTCAACTTCAGAACACAGGTTCTTAAAATGGTATATTAGTGGCCAAATTATGCTGAGGATAAATTAGGCTGAGAAATATAAACATTCTTTTCTGAGATCATGAAGCTGTAAGTAAGGGAAACATTTGTGAAGAGTAAGTACAGAGTGAATGTTCTTCAAAACTGCATGTCTAAAAAACCTCAAAACCTCATTTGTGTGTCCCATGTGAAACTACATGCAGAAAGTTCAGTTCCAAAAACCGTGATCTATTTTGCATCTCAAATTAGGCTTATTCTGCAAGGTAATAGCTCTGTGAAGGTACTAAGAGACAGCTTAGATAATGTTAAGAGTTCTTTAAAATGACAAGAAAGAGTAAGCTGTTGGACAAAAGCATTGTGGTGGCCTGTGGCAGATTTGGGGCCAAGGACCAACTTGGATTCACTTCCATGGGATTTCAGCATGTGTTTGAAATTAAGCATGCATGTAAGTGCTTGCCTGAAGAGAATACCTAACAAATAGAGCAATTTCTTTTTCAAGGACTCACTAGGGGTTTTTTTGTGGTGGATACCAGAAGACAATATTTTCCCAAAGTGTAGCATGGGATGAAAAGATTACGAGAAAGCTAATAGGCTAGTGAAAGAGATTATGCTAAAAGTATTTATCGTGTATAAATGGGGGAAGAAGAGTGAGATACTTATATGGTAATAGAGAGGGAAGTATGTTTTGTCTTAAAAAAAAATTACACTGTATTTCCACACTCATTCTTTTGAGTTGTAATTCTTAGAGCTGCTGTTTGCTTCTTTACTGCCCATAGTGAAAATTAAAGGCACATAGAGAATGGGTTCTTAAGGGGGACTAAACTTTCCTTAAAGTCATCTTCCCAAAAAGAATTTGCAATCTCTCCTGGCATGACCATAAAACCAAGTGAGAAATGGCAAGAAATTGTCCACTTTCAAGTTTTTCCATGTATAACTTCTGTCTGAAGAGCAGCTACGAGTTTGTCTGGCTTTGTTTTTTTTTAATGGTCACATGTATCATCCCAGTACATTGCCGGCCACCTACACGGATCTAGAATAAAAGTCTGGTGTGTTGTTTCAAAACAGCAGTGTTACTTTCTGTGCAAATTATTTGGAACAATTTTCCCAAGTCACTATTCATTATCAGTAAAGGCCTAGGAACATGCCAATATGTATTCTTCCTTATCTACCACTCATACAGAAGACAGCTTCCCATCACTGTCTATGGCTAAACTGCATAGGATATATAAACTAATGGATACTAGTTTACACTAAATTTCCCTTTGGTTCGTGTCAAGAAAGAAATGTGAATTGCTATACTTATACTCACCAACACAATTCTTTCCATTTGCATCAAGCTCATACCCTTCATAACACTGACAGACGTAGGACCCCGGTGTGTTCACACAAATCTGCTCACAGGCGTGTTTCTCCACTGCACAAAGATCCCGAGCTACAAAATATAATTGCACGAATATGAAATCCTTTGACTTTCTATAATGCATGGGTAGACTATAGATCAAAAATAAATTTCAGGAAGCTATGAACAGCTCTTTAGAGATGAGCTTATTTTAACACAGATCACATCAATGTCCTGTCAAATGGTGAAACTCTCATTGCCAGCAGGACATTCCTTCAGCTGAAGGCAATGATTATTGATGGGC
Organism: Phaethon lepturus; assembly: GCF_000687285.1. Classification (NCBI taxonomy): domain Eukaryota; kingdom Metazoa; phylum Chordata; class Aves; order Phaethontiformes; family Phaethontidae; genus Phaethon; species Phaethon lepturus. The sequence continues at coordinate 51,692 of NW_010526890.1, forward strand.
CAGTGGTGCCTAGTAGAGTTGCTTGACTGGATGTTTCTCTAAAAAGTTTGAAGGGCATTCTTCAGGGTTTTTTTTGGAAAAAAAAAAAAAGTGTTTATTTCTTCTTTTTTGCATAACCCTCCCACAGATAAATGATGATGAGGTTGGAAAGGGAAGGAAAAGGAAAACACAACACCAGAAGACTTGGGGATGTTTCATTTATGAGTTTTATAATTTTTCAGTTTTGTGCAAAATGCCATAGCAAGTTACCCCCCCGCTTCCCAAGCAAAAGATCTCATCAGAAAAATTACTACGACAAATGAGGTCAGTTCAGCACCTGGCCAAATGAAGCCCATGGACTTCCCTTTCAACAGACTAAAGCTTCCCGAGAACTCCAAGTTTCCCCAGTAAAATCTCTGGAAAGCAGAGTACTTTGTGTTGCTCAGGGTCAGGCCCAAAGACTGCTCAACACATAATGAGCATTTACAGCTTCAAAAAAGGGTTTTGGAACATGTTTGAGGAAACTAGCCAAGCAAATACAAATTTTCTTTTATAGCTGTCTGCTTCATATCAAGTGGCATGAAGAACAGCATAAACAGTTTAACTCTCTTGTTCCAGTATAAACACCCTCAAATAGATAATTTCCCAGCTTGTTTCAGCTACATTTCCTCTCTTGTACAATTTTGTATATTAATATAAGATTTGAACATCTCTAGAGAGCAATGGAAGAGATTAAGTTAAACAACCAAATACAGCGTAATGAGTAAAGGGTAGCCATTATCTGACACAGTCACTCTTTTCTAGAAAAGTTAGACCAAAGTAAGAAGGATCATTTGCATGGATGCAAAACATCTTAAATAAATAAATGTAAGAATATTTCAAGTTAAACAGAATAACTTTTTTTCCCCCTAGTTTTGTTCTGGAAAATAGCTGAGTTGCATGGTTTTTTTTCTTCACGAGGTAAGCAACAAATCACAAATATGGCAGATTTTCTTCCTTCAATGCAAGGAAATAATTTTTTTAGAAATAATGTTATAATGAAATGTATCAAGGAATAAAACTATCATCTATTCAAAGGAGAAATGCACCCTTTTCCAGCCTGAAGCAAAGCTGTCAATTCATTGCTGATAGAAGCCATTTGGTTAGGGCTTTTAAGAACTAAATACTGATACGGTGCACTCTCACAACATAAAAAAAAGGGAACAGAAGAATGAAAATGGACTGTAACGTTAGGTACATACCATTCATCTTTTCTGCATTGTTTAATTTAGAAAGTGTTAAAATATATACATAAGGAAACTATTTATTCATGGAAGAGCTGACAAATACATCCAAACCTTAGATAAATACATCTGGGTTATGTTGATCATGTATTACACTAAACATAAACATGATGAAGATTTATTTTACCTAGAGGTCAAGTGAGGAACATGTTGTCTCTGCGCACTTGTGGAGATGGAATGGTCACAGACTGTGGGTTTTTCTATCACCATGCTTCCCCTTGCCTCCAGTAATAAGCTGTCCAGCTTGTCCAGGCTTGGTCCCTTTTACTCATGAATTCTGTTACTTCTCTGAGGAGTTTTTAGACATGATGGTCTGACCTTGTCTAGACTGCTACCGTATCATCTCCCTCCTTCACCAATGATTTGCACCATCCTAGCACATTAAAGGCCGGTTTGATAGCTCTCAATATTAGATTTCCAGTCCTAATTGCTAAAATTAGTTTATAGTTTGGTGACGTAGAAAAAAGTCCATTAGAAGTAGGCTACAGACACAATGAATGACTAATTTCCATTTCATACTTAGCAAACTGCAATCTAGTATCATCTGATTGATGATCAAAGCGAGTACGCAGTCAAGCGAATCCGTGTGACAGGTAAGTGGGGAAAACTAATGTAAGACTGAGTCATAGCTAAAAAACAAGTAAAGCAATGCAGCAATGGGCTTCAAAAAATGGTAGAGAACTAACATTTTGAGGGCTACCAGTGCATAGGTCACCAGTAGAAAAACTACACAGAATTCTAAAACTCTCTTGGAAGTTAATATGTAATTTGCAGCAGTGCAGTGCCCCGAAGTTGAACTACTGGCTGATAAAAACTATGGAAATGTAACGCAATAAAAAAGAAGACACAATAAAGAAATAATTTTTCATATTAGAATTAAAATCTTTTGAAGTGACTCACAAAAAAAATTCAACTGTCAAAATTGATGTTAGGGGTGAGGATGGGGAAAATGTGTGAGAGCAAATTAAAAAAAAGAGAAACTTTGATTTTCAAATAATTTCCAGAAAAGTGGAAGCATAAGAATTCTTTCTTAAAATTTTTTTAAGAGTATTAATAGCATGAGGAGGGTTTAAAAGAAAGGTTTAAAGGATACAAAAGTTTTAAATGAGAAGCACAAATAAAAGAATAGGTTAGAGAATATTACTGAAATGTGATTACATCGTTGGAGCCATCTTTTGGGATTCTGATCACCCTCCTCCTAAAGAGCTATAGCAAATAAGTGGAAGCGGAGAAAATAGGCTGTGTGAAAAATTGTCACTATTCTTATCTTGGCTCAGCTGCTAAACCAAATAATTATTAGGAAATATACCAGATTGGATTGTTTTTTGCACCTTCTTGAGGAAACAAAAACATGAATGAAGTGTTAAATTTGCTAACACTAAACATTCACACACATGCATATGACAAGTGTCTACATTTAGTGACGGATGCTGGTGAGAAGGACTACAAAACAGAGATTCCTAACAGTAACTCATCCTATAGCTTGACAGCATAGGAGGTGAACAGCTGAAAAGCTGTAGCCCAAAGAGTCTGAAGACGCTTCCACGCAGCAGCAAGAATGCCCAAATCACGCCGGTGCTGACATTCTTTTGTTCCCATTCCTATTTACTGAGGCTCTGAGCGAAACCATGTGCCTCGCTGCACATCTAAGGACTCTAATCCCCCAGCTGCAGTCACCTCAGATACTGACATACTCTCAGTGTTTTGGTGGTCATTAAGCATTCGATATAAAATAAAACACTAAGCAAGAGAGACTAAGAACCCTCTTAGAACTAAGAACTAATCCCAGGCTACCTGATTGTTTTATGGCACTCTCCTGAGCTGTGGAACATGTGAGTTCAAACACCGGGATAGGATTTGAGCCTGCATCCTTCACCTTCATTCTGAATTATCAGTTGTCAAGGGTACATCCTATGCTCTCACCATGACTGTCTCCTCCAGCTTTTTAAAAAGATGTTTTCCAAAATTTTTCTTCTGGCTAAAGTCAGCTTGGCAAATTTCACTTGAATCCATGCACTGTCACGGGATAAGAAGCTGCATTTTTAGCAGGTACATTTTCCACAAGTGATTAAAAATAGTATTACATAATTTCTTTAAAATAATGGTGGATACAGAAATAAATTTGGCATACCCATCTAATGCAGTCTGCTGTTAATTACTAGGAAGCAAGTTTAAATGGACAAAAGAAATACTCCTTACAAAGATCACAATTAAGGTGAAATACAGTTTGTTGTTATAAACTATAAGGTCAACTACTTAAAACTGAAAAAAGTCAACCCTTTTAAAAAAGGGAATGAGACCATAAGCCAGACTTTTGAAACTATATTTTGAATGCTTGCAAATCCTTATACTTAAAGCAGGGGTTAGGAAGAGCTTTCCAGAACAAGTTATTTCACAGTTCACTAGTATGGGGCTTATTGGACTTTTCTGTACTATTTAGTATTGGTTGCTACCTAGACAAGTTACTGAAGGAGTTGGATTCACTTCATGTGAGATGATAGAACAGTTCTTTCTTTGATTGTTGCTTCATTGTTGAACTTATTACACCAATAAAATTCAAATGCAATTTTATGTAGTTACGAGTGTAACTCTGCAGAGATGTGTATAAAAATTAGCTTGATGTATTTCAGAAAGGTTTATAAGAACTTCGTTTACACAAAACAAGAAAAAGAATTACAACTTCACCTTTTCAGACTCTTTCTGATGATTACCATTAATTATATACTGAGCTCAGTCCTTCTTTATGAGCCCAACAAAAAGGGTATGTGATGTTAGGCACTTTTTGGGAACATGAAAGAGAAAAGTTAAGAAAGATAACATACTGCTGCAAGTCTTCTGGTCAGCATTCAGAATGTATCCTTGTTTACATCTGCATACATAGGAGCCAGGGGTGTTTATACAGAAGTGATCACAGCGATGCTCAACTGTACTGCACATATGGGGCACTGAAAGAAAAAAAGTAAAATGTTATCAACTGCTGGTCTTAGTTACTTGTGGTCACAACTAAAAAAAATGGTGTAGAAAATTTTATTGAAATAATCTAGAAATTTCAAATTAAGTGTTGACAGTAAAGACAATAATGGAAGCTTAAGCCTATAAGACTATAAAAAAATCCTTAACAAACAGTACTATGTATTTATTCCTAAAAAAAGTAGAAATTTAGATAGTTTCTGTCTGGTTGACATCGGTGGCATGTTTTTGGACATGAAATTACATGTGGAATGGAGATATAAACAAAATAAAAATATATAATAGAGTATCTGGAAACACTGATTACTTGGTGGTCCCGGGAAGACAATCAAACAAACCTACCACATTCAAATTTTGAAAACAAGTGGAATTTAAGTACAAACTGTTCTAGAGAACATTCAATTTCTTGAATGAAGAAAATCACCACACAGCACAATAGTAAAGAAGAATGACTAGAAAACAACTTGCTTGCTTTGTTATTAACGTTGAGGAACATACAAGCAATATGTGACGACACTGAGGTCATGCATCTCCAAGATTCAGTAAGTGGGAGCTAAGCTGAGCTACACTCCAGAGTGTAAGTCTTTCTGAGTCTATTTTTAATCTGTATTTTGTGTCTCTAATAGCAAGCAGTAAAATGCAACAGATTGAGACAGTAAGAAAGAAAAAGAATAGTGGGCCCATTCTGTCAAATTAATTGCTGAACTATTTTTCTCCAGATCAGTATTTGGGAATTAAGAAATCTCCTTGATGTTTTTTTTTTTTTTCCACTGGAGCATTGCTTGTATGTGATTTCTATAATATATAGGTGAATTACTTGTCAGAGAACATTATGTGGAAAATAATCTATTTTGCTCAACAACAATTAGGGAGTGATGTGGTCCTTATTGTGCTAGGTCAACAAAGCTCAAAATTTATGGAATAGATATTAACAGTAAACTTCTTCTAGCAGCCACAACAGAAGCCTGATAAGTAACTTAACATGTGGTATGTGTGGTACTTGTGGAAAAAAAAAGTGGTTTTGAGTTACATACTATTTCTCTGGTGTTTGGAATGGTTACCAGAGTTATGCATTTATTACTAACATAGAAACCACCACAATTCCCAAATCTCTTAATCAGCTTTTTGGATCTCATAATTTTCTGCCTTAATAAAACTTCTCAAGTCCTTTCATTTATGTGAATACAGACCTGCTTGGACTTCTTGTCTTTTCATCTTTCTGTCATTCTGAAAATGAAGTTTATGACCTCTGATACTTTATAAGCAGAAGTTTCCTCCTGGCTATATTTCACTAGCTTTCAACATCAGGTATAGCTTGTTATGACCAAAGAAGCACTTTCAAATATGACAAATGAAAAATATACTAATTTAAGTAGTTTAATTGTCAGAAAATCTAATTTAAATTACTAATGCTATAGAATGGAATCTATATAACATTACTCCAAAACAGTCTGTCCTCCCATATCAAAAGAACATAAGGTTGCAAAAGAATACTAAAAAATGGAAAAAAAAAAAAAGAAAAATGAAGCATTCAGTGACAAGCATCCCAATAACTCAGTCCTTTCTAAGAATGTACTGTTACCATCTGTTACCGATCTTCTGATATACTATAACACAAAATTTTTTCCAAAGCATCTCTGTTGCACCCATTTCAAAGAATCAGTGGTACTCTGGACATCAGTCAGATTTCTGTGGTGAAAGAGGTTGCTGTCTGTATGATTTCTGCAACCTCATTTGTCTCAGGAGGTGTTCAGTGGACACAGCCAGGGACTGAAGTAATAGAAAGGGTGATCTCATAGTTAAGGAATTTGAATGTGAGCCTTGTGAATTAGATTTTATCTCAGTCTATGTCACAGGGTGATTTGATTTGGGGCAAGCCGATATCAGTATCTTCAAGCAAGCATCAACCTTCACACTGTGAAGCTAGACACACTTGAATTTGGATTTGCAAGAACGCAGCACTCTCTCAGCTGTAAGTGAAGGCTGTAGAGCTGTGACTGTTACGTTATATAAGTCTAAAAATGCTAAATGTCCCAGAAAATCAGACCAGGGATTGCAATGAGTCAAATATTTAAAATTAGTGCATGATCTTGATAGTCTGAACCCCGTTTCTGTGCCTCTGTTCCTCCAATGTAAAATGGGGATGACACCACTACCCACTTTACAGGATAATAATTAAGATTTTTTTTGCTCCTGACTGCTACATCCCAACTTCTGCCTTTCTCACTCTTCTTCTAGTCCATCTCCACCTCTTTTCCTGCATTCTGTCCCCATTTCTGTTTCCCTTCTGAGTTCTCAACTCTTGTCTCACTCCTCATGCCTCTCATTTCCCAGGATACTGTTTGCTTCTCTTTTACCTTGCTGACTGGTAATAAAAAGAGGCCCCTGGGATCCCCCTGGCTTCACCTGCTGTTTTGGACACCCCCAAAGCAGCCAGAGGCAGCAATTGTAAGGGAAGTCTGACGTAGCAGGGGATGGAACACAGTTTATATGGATTCTTCTGAGAATATAGATGCTAGGCACTGGGTAATCTCTGCCATCCATGGGTCCACAGTGGTTAATTCAGTTTACTTTTTATTTCCCCCCCAGAGCTTCATCACTCGGCCAGGTTCTTCTCTTATCTCCACAGGAACCATGGAGGCACGTTCCCACAGACATGAAGGCAATCCAGAGACAAGGGCAGCTCAGGTGCCAAGGTCTTTTCCCACAGCTTGAAGCCCAGCAGACTACAAGCCAGGACTTAAACAGAGGGGTACCTTGAATTGCTCTAGCAAAGAAACAAGGTGTTCAGATGTTCGACTTGGCTACAATGATATTGCCTCGGGGTCCACACTGGGGAGGACTTTAAAAAAACTAATCGCACTCCGTGGGAAGAACGTAGATGCTCTAGAGAGCAGAGGCTGTGAGATGCTTAGACCGCTCCCTTGAAATTCAGCAAGCTGAACACTGCTTCACAGCCCAGAGTCAATAAAACATTAAGGATCCTATCCACGATTTAGTCCCTTAAGTTGAAATCCGTAAGAATCTAACAGATTAAATTCTCTGTTGCATATGGGCCTTGGGTTCCTAAGTGTGTTTTTGGATCTCACCTTCAATTCCTGACACAGCAAATGTTGTGGAGGCATTCCCTGAGAAAAGGAGGCAGCAGCAATCCTTGTCACCTCCATACTCCTCCATCTGCAGGGAGGATGGTTTTATTGAGGATCACGTGTATTTGGATAAAAGTGAGGTTAACACATTTACTGGATACTGCCTAGTCAGAAAAAAACGAGTAAGTGGTATTTGTATTGGATTTGTTTCTAAACTGCAAATAAAAAAATCCAGTAAGATGAATTTTTGCAGCATTTGCTCTTCATTTCATTTAAACTCTCAATCCATGTTTAGTTTACTGTTGGTTTTTAAACCTATCCTACTACACCAGCTAATAATACGGCAAGGAAGAAACAGGAAAAAATCTGTTATCATCTGATGAATGTCTGTGATGGTGTTTTGTGCTGATGCAGTTCAGCTGGAGCCCTGTTGCTCTTTGAAACAATTTTGGAAAAGACCAAGTAAGCAACATTCTCCAGACTATCCTGACAATAAGCCCCAGTTCTCTTCTGGCAAAAGCATCCCTAGAGATGAGTGAGGATTCAATCTCACCATGCATTCTTTTTCTGGACTTTGTGGAAAATGCCTTAGCTTAATGCCAAATCTGTATGAAGATCTTTCACGTTTATCTCAGGAAAAACTAATGAAGAAAATTATAATAAGTACACAGATTGGAATAAAACAAATTTCACATGCCATGATATTTGTAAAAGGTAATTGTTTATCAGAGAGTTACAGATGGAAGCGATTTCTCTGTTGTAAATCAATACCTATTAAAATGTTATTTACTTTATTGTATGAATAAATAATATCACTGTAATGGCTTTTTCTACCTTTCTGTATTTAAAATGGATGGAATAAAAACAATACCATGTCTCTGTGTCTTGCTTACAATGACAAAGTATGCACAAAAATAATTGTTTGCATAGAATTAATGTGTAAGCTTTGGAAGAGAAATCCATGAACTCCACAGAATTTTTTAAATAACCAAGACTGTTTACCAGTTTGAAGTTTCAGTACTAAGGAAGATCACATTTAAAATCAATAGATGAAAGAACTTATCTAATATTCAAATAGCAGAGGGTTGTAAATTTATTGCTATTATGCAATGAATAGGAAAATCATGATATGTGTGTTTGCCTCACTGCTTATGACCACTAGGAATTAGATCACATTTTATGGCACTCAGCAGTAGAATTAGTTTTTCCACATATGTATGACTGCTGTTGTGAATGTTGGCTGGCTAGTCTCCCTTTTTTTAACGTATATATGCTAACAGATTAAGTTTCCATGTGAGAAAACAAAGTTTAATGATAATGCATGGTTTTTTTCTATGTTTTCTTTCATCTGTGCATTCAAATGTATAGATAAAATTTTATCTTACCACAAAGTTTAGTCTGGAAGGCAGAGGTCAGTGTTTCAATCTGACTGAAATTAGCAACCAGAAACACATGCTCTTCATGCGGTTCACTCCCAATGGACTTCAGCGTGTTCATATCTACTCTTCCCACTCCAATGGCAAAAATCAGGATACCCGAGTTACGAGCTTTAGCAGCAATCTCTGCCACCGGATCCTGAGGTCTCCCATCCGTCACTATCATGATAATTCGGGGCACATTCTGCTTCAGAGGCCGCGCTCCTTCTGACTCTGAAAATGCGATGTTCACTGCGTACTGAATAGCCAGTCCAGTCATGGTGCCAGTTGCCAGGTGCATCATCCTCTTCACTGCTCTTTCAATATCCTGCTTCCTCCTGAATGTCTTCAGCGAGAACTCATGTTTGACTGTGCTGCCGTACTGAATCAGACCTACTCGGGTGGCATCAGGATTGATGTCCAGAAACTGCAAGATGGTTAAAATGAACTCCTTCACTTTTTCAAAGTCGTAAGGACGTACGCTGCGAGAGCTGTCAATGATGAAGACAAGGTCCAGACGTTTGTCGTTGCAAGTATTTTCTGGAAGGCAAAATGCAAACAAAAATTCTTTACAGGAATTTCAAAATGCAAATCAGTTCAGTCTGACCTGAGGTCTCAAACATGCTGTCTAAACAAGCATCCTGACAAGTGCTGGGAAAATACAGGAAAAATAAGAGATGCCAGAACTAAGGCTACTCGCACAGTATAAATTTGGCCTGTGGTAACAAAAGCTGCCTGTTACATGATCAGTGTATATATATTTTATTTTTTTTTGTCTGATCAGTGCCCAGAACGGCTAATGGCAGTGGAATGGGTAGATATTTGTGCCGTACCTTGTTTTGTCATTGTTGTTGAGATTTTGACCTCATATGCCACTCAGGATGGAAATCCCCTCTGGATTACATAGTTACCGTTCGAGTGGGGTCCACCGTGATGCTTTTTGTGGTGGTGTCTGAGAATCTAGAAATCTAACACTCCGATGAGGCAGGGTGGTATCAGTTCTCCATTACAAACAGGGAAACAGAACACAAAGAAATTCAGGTCAAAAGCATCTGTTAATCGCAGTGACCGATACGAGTCGTGAAGGGACTGATTTTTCAGGGAACTTGGCATTAAGCAGCTCTTTGCATGCACAAAGCACAGCTCCCAATGACGTCAACTGCAGCTGTGAGTGCTCAGCACTTCTGCAAATCAAACCTCATGATTTCAAACGCATAATTAATGGCCATCTGGGAGAAGTCTCATCCATTGGACTAGCTCAGCATCACACAGAAATTCTGTGGCTTCATCAGAGAGAAAACCCTGTTGTGTACAGTGGCACTCAACTTGGCCAAAAGACCACTCATGGACTTCCTGAAATCTTCTGTTTCAGCCATCAACAGTCTTTTTTTCCAAGAGCCACTGAAGCAGAAATACCACAGGGTATGTCTATATCTGACAACCGCGCAGGCGGGTGGGCCAAGCTATCATGGATAACAGCAGAAGTGAAGGCTGGCTGCCTTCTGGGCATGCTACCAGCTTTCTGGGACTCTGCGTATGCATCCTCTGGCTTCTGCTCAGCATCCTTTTTTTCTGGAAAGAATACGAGATTCATATGCATGAGTTGCATGATGAGAACGGATAGGGACTAACCATTCACAGAAAGCCAGCACATGGCAGGCTTAAGGCGAGCAGGGGGAGGTGAGCCACGAGCCTTGCCACGGAAGGCAGCATATGGCAAAAGATTAAAAGGACTTTAAAGGGCTTAATGGGATGCCGGTGAAGAGAAATCAACTGAAGTTTGATGTTTACATTAAAGACCCCTCCAGATTAGGGGCAGTTGGGAGAACACCGGCAGGTAGTACTGTCTTGTCCTTAAACTTCTTCATGTGCAACCACTTTTGACTGCTGTCAGAGAACACTGGCTTACACAGACCCACGGCTTCAATCAGTGTGTCTGTTCATGTTCTTAAATTCCTGTGGCTATGGATAAACCTGTGAGGTAGCTAGTTGCCCGTTTGTCTGCCTGGCTTGAAAGATTAAAGGTGGCAAGAATGCTCATCAAACTGCAGTGGCATCCTCATCTCACTAAGTTGAGGTACCCCTAATCAGTAATCTCCCTTATTGCCCAACCCAACTCAATTCCCAGTGCACTCTCATCCATCTTATACACTGAATGAGGCCAATGCTCGGTAGAAAAGTAGTATTTGACTGTATAATTAAAGGTCATGTCACACTGCACAAGTACAAGTGGGCCAATGAAAGACTCAGTTGGAAAAACATCTGTCTGTAGACAAGCCTTTACATGAGTTCACTTGTGACTGCTGATGAATGCTGATCATGTACTTCTGCCAAGGCAAGGGGTGAGAAAGATGCCTCTTTTTACTTCTTAACTCAGAGGCCTCTTTCACAGATTACCAAGAACATTTGTGGGCACAGAATGAAACTGCTCTTTGATAACAATAAAAATGACTGCCTGGATTTATTCATGTGCAGTCTACAGTATGGTTTTATTCATAAGCGTAGGAATATGCTTGAGTTGCTTATTCTTTCAAAATCAGAGGATGTTGAATGCAAGCCAAATTGAGCAGAAACAAAATTCCAGTTCTAATGGGATACAGATACGCTCACATATTAACTATTTTCCGTCTTATTGTCTTAGTGGCATGTCTAATTATTAATGATTTTTACTACTAGAACATGAACTATTCCAGCATGTTTGTAATACAAAGATAATGCCAAGATACGGTTTGTGGGGAGCAGAGCAAGGGGAAAGAAAGATAATTACAGAAAAAAGGCTAAGGATACGTGTGTATATAAGGAGGCAGAAGGGTAAAATGACTGCTATTTTATCTCCCTTAAAACAAGTCAAAACTAGAGCCATGGTGTTGAATCCTTTTAATTTGGATATAAAGATTTGGATGCCAGTCTGAAGAGACTCAACTATGTATTTTGAAGTCAGGCATGAATCTTGGTGGGAAAAAACCTGGACGGCGTTAGTGGACAGTGCTACCAGAAACACACCCCATTATGCTAAATTACTTAAGAAAAATCTATCAGTCTGAATGCAATACAGTATATTTCAAAACTACTTTCACTGGAAAAATGACATCTATAGAAATGCCGAACATTTCCAAATTAAAATGTATTTAAAATCTTTGTCTTCTGACTTGGTGGGGATTTTTATCAACCTTGTAATTATTGAAGTTGACTTAGCTGAGATGGGCTCCATGAAAAATAAAACGTAACTCTTTCACGAAGCAAAACTCCAGCTGGGTGGTATTTTGAGGAGTGGCAATCAGTAATGACTAACAGATCCGAACACTCATCCCCTCAGATAAACTTTCAGTGATACCTTTTTAGCAGTTGCATGCTTTTTTTGCCCTTATCCTGTAAGCTGTAACCTCTTCCTCTCACCAGCTCTCATTTTAAACAGGGAACTTTCTCACAACTTTGGCAAACATCCTCGTACCCAAAAGTAATTCCCTTCCACTCTTCTTATGGAAAGCGACACATTCATTGAAAAGAGCTACTCATCCGTAAACCTGCTTCTAAGTCAGCAGAGGTTTTGTATTGCCAACACAAAAGTTAAAAAAACCCTCAGTGTGAGTTGTATTATCCAAAGGCAAGACCAGAAGAGGCAAGACAAGGACAGACAAAGCAAGGGAAGGAAAGGTCAAGTCAACAGTAAATATGTTCTCCTCCTCCACTCAATATCCAGTTTGTCTGTAAATGACAGTTACAGTTATGCCACCTTTGCAAAACTAACAGTGCAAGGAAATTTCAATTCTACTTGGAAGAATCCAGCTGGGCTCCAATTACCGAGAGATACATAAAATGAAGCTTAAAAGAATATTTCACAATGAGCATCTTAATTTCCTCTAAAGCTGAAAATTCCGTTAAATTATTTTCTCTGATCCCTGCAAGTTTCCTTCCACTCCTTTCTCAAAGCAAATTATGCTCAGGCCTGAGCCCCTGCTTTGGCTTTGACGAAGCTCACACTGCTTTGACTTTGCTCACCCACCAGCGTGTTTGCACCCCCCTCTCGGCTTATTTCTAACCGATGTCACATTGCCTTACTATAACTAAAGCAGCGCCAGGCAGTTTTCCTGGGCATTGGAATCGACTCCGCTAGGCTGCTGAATCATTAGAACAGTTCCCGGTGGTGTTTGTCCTGGGACAACGAGCATTTTCTCAAACACTCCTCAGGCGTGACGTGGGGAGGAGCACGAGGCGGGGTCCGTCCTGACGAGCAGCGCGGGGCGTTCAGCAGCACAGAAGCAGGACGTTTCACACCGCTGGTCTCGGTGCCAGCGAGCGGCCCCAGATACCAGCTCAGCTCAGAGGCCAGCCGGCGGGCATCCGCAGCGCTGAACACCCTCCTGCGAAAATAGCGGCTGTACGCGAGCTGCCTACCGGGAATAATCCCTGTGCCCCCGCAGCCTCTGAGCCACGCACGGGGATCCTTTGGGGAGTGCTAATTAATCACTGCGGGTCACAGACAGCTCCGGCGATGTAACAGCAACAATAATGGTGGAGTCCCAATGCCCAAGAATGTCCCCTGGCACTGTTTAATTTCCTCAAACATTTCCATTTTGGGATGTTCAAACCGAACACATTCAAAGGACCCACGTTTTAGATGGTGATTTTTCAAAAGTTTTTGCAAGCCAGCTCCCTTGAAAAGATTGGTTGTTTAGAAAGGAGTTATTTCTTTTCTGTTGTTGTCCTACATCTTCATGACTCCTTAATACTTTTTTTTTAAACCTGGATATTACTTCTTTGGTTATGTAGGTCTTTATCCTAATACATGAGAACGGATAAATGTTAAAGGAGGCTATTGCTGTATGCAAAGCAAAAGGAAATTACCTCAATTTGGTAAATACTGCAGCAAAGTTACGACATTGAAAAAGTAATTTATAACAAGTAAGTATTAGCTCCATGAAGAGGTTTTTGTTATAGTGTAGGACAATTTAAGCAAAAAGGAAGGATAAGATCAGTTAAGAAAAAATGAGATCATAGAAAAATTATTGCCTGAGCAGGCAATGCATTAATGGCAATTTTAAGACTCAATATATTGTGTTTCTTAGCTCACTCCACAGTAATGTATATACAAAAAATTACATGTCCTGCAACACTGCCAGCAATAACACCAGGTTTATTTTTAGATTTTATCTTTGAGTAACAGAACAAAAGTCTTCACTCAGAATTAAGTAAAAGAGGAGAAAAGTATTCTCCTAGCTAGCACATTATAAAACTTCTTCCTAAATTTCTCTTCTTTCTTTCTTTGCCATTTTATTATTTCATTTTCCCTCTAGCCCTCAACCTTACTTGCCTCTCTTTTCTTTATAGCTTCTTTCTTTATAAATCATGGTATAACTCCTACCGAATTTATTTCAAAATGTATGAATTTGCTGGGTGTCAAATATTTGTTCTTAAAGTCCAGAATTCTGGTTTTCCATAGCTAAATATCCAGCCAGAAAACTGTGTTTGACAGGTTCTCATATATTTCCAAAAGATTTCTTAGTTCATCAAGAAGGTTTAATCTTCTTGCCGTACAATCATACAAGTAAAGAACACTCAAATTTGCAATTCGTTCATAAATATACCAAGAGCAAAACGCTCGGACGGGAAGAAAGACACGTCTATGTATTGCCTACATACACCTCCCAGGAAACTGCAGTAGCTTCGTTCGCAAAGACGAAGCGTGAAGCCCATAGCAGTTAACGTAGCATCGTTCCCGCTTGGAAAACACTTTTTGTAGTTGTTGACAAAAGTAAATGAAGCACAGAAGTAATTCCAAGAGCTTCTTAGCTCTAGTGAGACATTCTGTGCGAGTCAGCTTCCACTCCTTTTTTCTCATTTTAAGTCAAAGAAGGGCGAAGGACGGTATGGTGCATTTCAGATACAATCGCACCCAGTTCCTGAAGTAAACGTTAGAAACCGCTCGGCAGCCCTTTCCTGGCGCGCACACGTGCTGCGCTGGGCTCTGCATTGAGTCCAGCTCTCACCGGCTCTCGCACAGACCCCGGGTCTAAGACCTGCCCCCGTACTCCCCGGCCCCCTCCTTGTCCTCAGCCTTTCCCCACACTCACAGCCCTCTGGCCCTTAACCCGAAGATTCATTACGAGTTTGGCAGCTCACCCATTCCTCTCCACAAATTTCTTCATCTGGGAACACTCTCTAAATGCAACACAGCCTCCAGACATTTCTTTATTGCCTCTGACAAAATCTTTTCGGAACTTCCAAAATTTCTGGGAGAGCTGTACAGCAGTAGGCTCTTGTCCACGGATTTCCAATTCCTTCTGCAAGCAAACGCTTCGCTATCAGCCACTGCAGGAGGGTCCGTTACCTTGTTCTCATTTCACCTCACTATTTCTATACCTTCTTCATCCTTTCCAAAATAACAAGGTCATTATTAATAAAAAGTCTCTCTAACTCCAGAGTCCCAAAAGTGACACCTAGTATTTCTCCATTTCTTTACTGAGCCTGGTGCTGGCTCTGGCATGAAGCCAAAGTATGGTGTAGGGATACTCTCAAGTTTCTTAGTTCTTTTTGCCTATTTCAGCTGTTCTGAGATGGAAACTGCTGGGTTTCCTGCCAGGAGTCAAACCTTCTTTCGTGGTCAGGAGGACCGGGGAGTGGGTTGTTCCCAGGGAGCGCCGGGACAGAGGGGTGAAGCATCCTGATATCCTCACGCTAGTGCCGGCAGCACCGACATCTGCCCACCGCTTCCTAACAGAAAGAAATGTTCCCTGCTCTCAGCTGAGTGCAGCTCACACCCATGGGAGGAGAGGAATTCATTTACTGTGCCATGACGGAGAAACCTCCCAGCACACGGAGTTAATGCTACTTTCAATCTAGTTCCCACAGACAGCCTGGAAGCACTTACTCTGCCTGTGACTCTGCCTTCTCCTCCGCACATCTGTAAAACAACAAATCACAACCAACACAAAAAACCAGACGGCCGCATGGGAGAAGATGATCTTCGTACCTCTCTCCTTGAAGATCTGCAACTCCGATCTCGCCTGAGCTACCTGGGCACCCTTGGAAGGACACAGAAGTTATTAGAGAGGGAACAGAGAGAAAAAGTAAATAGCTGTTCGTAGTAGTAGTGTAGAAAATTTAGTGAAAAAATGTGACCTTAATGAGTTTGTGCTGTTTCCTTTCAGGACATTAGCTTAACGTTTTAAAAACTCCCATCTATACTTTTTTTTAAAGCCGCCCATGTCTTTGTTTATGGGGAAAGCTGTTAGAAACCTCAACATTACTCACTGATCGCTGACCTGAAACCACATACTTCTACCCATTGGTAATAGGCTAAGTATTAGATTCTTCTCCAGAACAGTTTCGGAAACGGCACCATGGGACAGTCCTGTATACCGTTTCCCCCTGCCCCCAGAAGTACGTGGGACATCATGCTCACTGGCAAGCCATTAGTTCTACCACTTCAGCAGTACTTAAATACGACAACAGTGCCTTCCAGCTTCCAAAGCAATTTAAAGGCATGTTGTCTTCATTCACAACAGTGTCTGATTACCCACTCACGCCTACAAAACGAGACGTTCCTTAAGTTATGCAAATTGCTGCTTCCGGGATTTTCAAGTTAATTTTGCACATATGTGCTTTTTTAATTATTAAGCTAAAGTACTCACAATGAAGCCAAAAACACCACACTTTTGAACATTCAGTGCTCATTCTTTTGGCCTGACCTTCCTTCAAAACAAAATACACAGAGGAGGCTTTAAGCTCTTTGAGAATATACGCACAAAAACAGAGTTTCTAATTTTACTCAGTGAATTATTGTCAAAGTAAACACTTTTTCAAACAGAAATGGTATTTCACAGTAATTTGTGTGGGTTGTAACAAACAATTTCAGAGATACAAAGAGCATTTGCAGTTTAATACATGACTCAGTTTCTTCTGTAGCAGCAGATATTCTTTCTTCCTTGTAGAAAACTTAAAACTCACTTTAAAAAAAAAGGAAAAAGAACAAAGGGGGGAAGGTAGGGAAGGTAAAAGAATAAGAAAAAAAAAAAGAGAAGGAGAGAAAAGAAAAGGCTTTGCTAGAGGAAATACTTACACATTAAAGAAATACTGCAGAAACAGAAAATTTCTTGTACTGCTAGGAATACAATTATATCCCATATAACATTAATTACTGTATTGCCCTTTAAGCAGCTGAAAAGTGAATGTTATTTTGATACATGACTTGAAAATTAATAATGAATACTAAATACGACAGTTGGCAAGCATAATGCTGTTATGTGCTTAAAAATCGCCAAAACAGGCCAAAATCCAAACGTTCTGATCTCCATGATAGCTGGCTGCAGATGAACATACTCAGAATAGGACACAAATCCCTGGGGTCTGTCACGGTCCCAGCTAGCCCTCATGGCTCATTAGTTGGGCCTGCTTCACAGAATCATTAAGGTTGGAAAAGACCCTAAGATCAAATCCAACCATCAACCCAACACTACCATGCCCACTAAACCATGTCCTGAAGAGCCACGTCCACATGTTTTTTGAACACTTCCAGTGATGGTGACTCCACCACCTCCTCCCTGGGCAGCCTGTTCCAATGCCTGACCACCCT
The DNA here is from genome assembly GCF_000687285.1 of Phaethon lepturus. Classification (NCBI taxonomy): domain Eukaryota; kingdom Metazoa; phylum Chordata; class Aves; order Phaethontiformes; family Phaethontidae; genus Phaethon; species Phaethon lepturus. The sequence continues at coordinate 69,000 of NW_010526890.1, forward strand.
CTCAGTGAAGAAATTTTTCCTAATATCCAGTCTAAACCTCCTCTGGCACAACTTGAGGCCATTTCCTCTCGTCCTATCGCTTGTTACTTGTGAGAAGAGACCAACATCCACCTCACCACAAGGGATAATCCCTTCTGCAAGGAACACCTGGCTGTGCAGGGATCTGATTGCCGTTCAGATCTCACCTTCTCGGACTCCAGGACCCCTGTTTGGGGCTGGGGAGGCACAGCCCCAGCACAAGCCAGGCTACCAAGCCTCAGAACCATACAAAGAGGACCTCCCACTGTGAACAAAACCCAGAAACCTGAAAGAGCAGGGTGGTCTGAGGAAGTGCAACCTTCCTGCTGCTGTTTTAGACCCCAACCAGGTAGATAATGGTCAACCGCTACCGCAGAGGAGAGGCCGGCAGTTGACAGATTAAGATGAAAGCTGAAGTTTAAAGATGGCATAAAGTCCATGGGAGACCTCTCAGCTATTGAGACAATCACTACTGGGAAGCAAAGCAGACAACTGCTAATATTGCCTTGAGGCACAATGTTTGTAAGATGTACGTACACACCTCAGAAGGAAGAAACAGGTGATTTATCAGACTGTAAAATGCTTTGTTCTCTCTCTTTCCAAATATAACACATCTATATTTATATGACAATTTTATGTTTTGATTCGGGAGAGTCTAAATTTATATGTATTTGATTACCTTGCATCCTTATAAAAGTTTGGTTACCTTTTAATCAGAGAGGATTTTGCTTATATTTTAATTAAATATGCAGTAATTCAAAAGATGCAATTTGCTACCTCTTCCAACCTTTATCTGCTGCATGGAATATTTTTTTTCTCCCCAAATACTATACCAGCACAGTATGTCAAACGCATGATATAGTTATCATGACACAATTCTGACTTCAATTGCAATGCAGACTTCAGTTGCAATGAGTCTACTCAACATCTTTGCAGACAAAAGAACTTGGCAGGGTTGCACTTATGTAAAGAAATAACACATAGACACGTATGTTGAAGCTGTGAATAAGTTTCTTAGAGCAGTTACCATCCCATGTTCGTTCAGCAGCCCACATTAGCAGTATTTAGAGATCTCTGGCCAGCTCTGAATGAATAAATGTACAATGAATTCAATCAAAACTCATCAGAAATCTTACCTGCACTCCACAGAAACATCATGGACCAGACTCACTTTTGTCACATATTTTCCCCTCTGATTTCTGGCTAAAATTTAACCCAGAATGGTTAACCTGAAAATGTTCTTGAGCCCTAAAGTTACATACATGCAGGTTTAAGAACTGGGCTGGATATAAGAATGTTTGGAATAATTTTGACTGAACATAGCAAATGATTCATAAATTTACTGAGCACTCTGTGTACTTCATATTACTTCCTTTCATATTATTAGTGGAATCATATCCATACAACCAAGAGATAAATCATTATATATTTTGTTGTAAAATATAACTTAACACAGGGACATTGGTGTTTAGCAGCGGTTTCTACTGAACAGAAGCCAAGTACATTTCCTTCTTGGCCTCCTTTCCCTTCTCTGTTTCAATTTTGCGCAGTATCAGTTGATCTCTTGTAGTTTCTTTCTTCTGGTATCATGTAGTATTTAAAGAAATGCTTCCTAAACGAGCTTTTCTCCTCACATAAGTAGTTATTTTCAAAACCAGGTAGGTGCATGTTTTATATTCCTAAGGAACAGAAGGAATGTTGCTGCTTAGAATATTATTCTACAACTTATCCAATTACTCCCATGCATCCACTTCAGAGTTTTCCGAAGAAATATGCCCATGTGACATGAAATACGTGCCCAGTTTACAAGAACAGAGTTCACCAAGAAAACAACAAACACAAAAACCTCTGGTTTTTTCCACAATGTTGAAATTTTGCTTTGCTTTGTTCTATAATAAATGCTTAAGATGCAGTAGGGCGTAGGTCCCAAATCTCCTCCACCACAAAACCCCAGATCATCAAACACCAAAAAAAGCTACATCTTGCAAGGACCGGGTACGTGTTGCTTCTGAGCATGGAACCTGCTGAAAGGTGCTGTGGACCTCTGACCGTGGCCTTGAAATCACAGTATGGGAATCACCACTCTGGACAACTGACACAGCTCTTGATTAGTTCATTTAGGTGCAGAAGCCCAGCTATTTCTGAATGGAACTAGCTAACGTAATGGATGTAATTTTATCTTTAAAACCATGTAGCTAAGTATATTTCCATTACCGCTTTTCTTTAGTATCCCAGGACTAATGCTAAGCTGGCAAACTGTGCTCTCGGTGGTCTGTGTGCAACCTGACAAAGCAGCTGCGCTCAGCCGGAACAATGATTTTGTCAGAGCGCTAAGGAAAAACTCTTCAGAGCTCTGATAAAGCCTTTAAAAGAAAAGATTCTAAAAGAAAAGATTAATTTCCTTTAAGGTATCAGGGTAAGGCCAAAGATCTAATGCTTGGGATCAAATTACTGATGAGTGGAAAGAGAAGGCAAAATTCAGTTTATGCACCACTTAAGGGGAGAGGCGACCACCCTCTCCTACAGGAAAGACAAATGGATCACCCTATTTCTTTCTCTTATTTCACAAGATTTTGCAGGACTATGGAAACAATCCTTTAAAACATAAAAACATCTACATTAAAACAGTATTTTCCAGCAATCTAATACCAATTCTGTTATTATGAGAAACACACATGTATTTTCTACCTCTAAACCAGCTAGACATATTCTACGAGTAATATCCTGCAAGATTTAAGAAAATGTTACCAAATGTAATTAAATTGGCACAATTGACAAGTTTTAAATTCTTTTAAGTTCAACTCAGTGTTTAAAGAAAGAAAAGCCTGAAAAGCCAAGCCTATTCAAAGCAGTTTGGCTTTCAAGGCCCACACAGAGAAAGTTCCAAAACTTTATGTCCAATCAATCTTTGCACAAAAGATTTCAGATCTTTAATGGAAATTATTAGCTATATATATGTATATAATTAGCTAGGCAGATAACATGTTAAACAACAATAAGAGATGCAAAGATCTGCCAAATTAAGACAACACACATCGAGATTTAGCAGAAAGACTGGGGATGAGAAAAACAGAGAAAAGACAGCTCATTCCTTCAATTAAAACATATAGGCTCTTAGCCCTAACAAGACAATTAAGCTATGCAGTATTAATGCGTGGCTGCTGAAAAATCAAAACCTCCTAGAGCTGGATACCAAAGCACTTTTATCTCTATGTGGACAATCCCCCTGGGATTTTTCACCCATTCCATTTTGCTTATTTATGTTGTCAGTTTTCTGGAGCAAGGAATTTCACTTCTGTACTTCTACCAGTAGTACATGGCCACTACTAGTATTTTACCAGTAAATAGTTATCGCAGCTGTACACTTTTGTTTTACAAGTTGGTAAGATGAAGAAAAAAGGAATAAAATTATTTTAACGCTACTAACATTTACCTAGCATAACCCTTCATTTTAGTCCTAAAAACACAGAGACCTCCACCCAAAAAATCCCAACACAACCTGAACTTTTTTTACTTTTCCAGATATCTGTGGGTTCTTTGCAGCTATACTGCTTACTTTTGCCTGCCAACCGAGTCTTTCCACACCACCAGTGATTGTCATCACCACCACTATTTATACTATACGTATTATATAGAATGGAACAGCTTCTAATCCCTGTTAAATTGCTGTTAAGTCTGGAGTGTTTACATTACATCAACAGACGTGATGTCACTGAGATCATGGTTTGGCCCTGCTCTTTCTCACGTCATTTAAGGAACACTACAGCTTTCCAGCAGAGTGGCATGCGTTTTACACGTTCTGTTCTTTACGGAGGCGCACATTTTAACATGCCACTGTTTATATCCACTGCTGAATCTGAAGCAGGTGACCTAATTTATTGTAGCAGAACGCAAGGCCCAAGAGTCTGACTCCAAACTGCCACGTACTTTTATGGGCTGGACCAGAGAACGTCCCAAGTTTCTTGCATCATTTAATGTCTTGAAAAGGTTCCTTCAGCCAGAGCTGCCAGAATTGTTTGCGTCCTGCACATGCCAAACTGAATAGGGATCCTGAATTTTCCAAAAGCAGGGACCACGAATAGCTTGGCTTTTGAGAGAAGAAATAATTTAATCTATACATTTAGATTTACATCGAATGTTAATTCTTTTGATATATTTTCCACTATTTAAAATATGAAAACAAGGCTATAAAAGCAATGTAAAAAATAATTTTTAAAAAGTTTCTACTGAACAGAAGCCAAGTACATTCCCTTCTTGTAAAGGCAACCTGAGAAATGTGACGCCTTTTAGTTTCTCCACATAACACCTTGCTATCGCATTAATTTTCTAGGGGACGGGTAGTTTATTTCTTAAGCTCACTTAGGGTATTTGCTGGGGACCCTAAAAAAAAAAAAAATCAGGAGGGGCTGCTATTTAATCACATTTTAGAATTTAGGATTTTAGAAATTTTGAGAGTCTTGTTGAGTAAGGTGTGAATGTGGGTATTTCTCTTTGCTGTTCCACATCCATGTTTTTTGATGGACTAGATCTCCAGAGCTGTCATTTTCAGCCTTCAGTTGCAGAACCCCAAGTGTCTCAAGACCACATCTATTAGTTTTGAGAAAGACAAGTAAGAAAGGGAGATCTGTTGTCATTTGGCTTAAATTTGTTTGATGGGAATTAAAAACCAGTATTTTTAAGTTAACGAAAGACAAACTGTGAATGGCACTTTATGGAATTTTACATATTTAAAGGATTATGTTTTGTTTGCAGACGAGTTTCACTGATAAAACTTGGTGCTCCCCTGTCACCCATTCCCCCATGTTCTGGCTTGCTTTCTTCTTCGTTCTTCTGCAGGACATTTCACATTCTTCATGATCACCTAGGTTAGGTGACCTTTATGGGGAGGCAGGACACTTAACATCTCCCAGCGGCTGGAGAGAGGTATCTGATTAGATCTACTACTGATGTGTATCATAAATGGGCCGTGCCCAAAGCCCCATCCATGTGATGTTTTCATCATCTGACAACTACTTTAGACAATGAGCCAAATTCTAAGTCACAAACTGTCAGCAGATTAAAAAGTTGACCAGCAAACTGCCTGATGACGTACAGGCAATGATCAACAAGAGAGAGATGAACCTTATGTTTTAAAACGTGACAGCCACAAGCTAAAACTGCTAGATCCTGTCCTCAGATTTTTGGCAAAAGAGGATAAATGAGCTACTCATTATAAATAAAATTAACATGACAAAATGAAGGGATTAATGTCAAGTAATGTAATGACAAGCTTCATTTCAAAAGCCACTGATTTCCATTCAGTCACCCTTAACCACAGCACAAACACACAGACAGCTGAAACTTGCTGGTATGGTAAAAGGCAGCTTTGACAGAACTTCCATGGACCAATATGTATTTTCTCTAAACAGTGACAATAAAGTCTTTTTTCCAAGACAACACACATGTATCAAATATTTATTTGAAATAAATATCACTTATATAAAGCAGATCTAGTACCGCAAAAGTAAACACCTTCTTTCAACAGCTGCTAACTGGTCAACAAACTTTTCATATAACTGCTTGCAAATGGCAATCTCCTTTTTATTATAAACTAACTCAGCCAAGGTTTGCCTCATGCCTTTTATCATTTGTATTTGAGATAGCCCTTGGTGGTGGTGTTTGGGTTTTTGGGGTGGTTTTTTCTAACTTACCTAGTAGATATTGTGAGTTAACATCCCTTCTTCGGGTGAAATGTCCTCCGGGGAGATCTTTTGCCATGACAGAGACAGTGGAAAGCAGAGTATGTCCAAGTAACAGAAAAAAGCATGCAATCATTTTCTTCATCTTCAAGAAACAGAGGGACATTCAAGGATGTGAAACTGCAATAAAGGAGAGAAGCAGATGAGCTCTTTGATTACACAAAAAGATACCCTATAACCATGTCAGCCACCCAGCTGGATTGCTTCCACCCCATCACATACAAACATGCAGATATACTGGCATGGAATAATCCCTACACCTTCAAGAAAGAAGATCTACATAATGAAGCAGCGGTTAGCAGACCCTGAATAGTGTTTGTAAGTATTGTTAGTTGAAATTCATAGTTAACATTTAGAATTTAGAATTCTTCTAAGAATTATCAACTTTTACAATCGTTCATAATAACCAAGTATTTTTAAAGCAAGAAAGTCAGCCTGGCAGCATAAACAGGTTTGAGGAGGACACAAATATATTTTCATTATTCTACTCAGCACTCCATTGCACTTTTTAGAAGTTAAATGGTTCTTGTAGTCTATCTAGAGGGATACTTGCTTCGGAAAATCTTGGAGTATTGAAACAAGAGAAGGGAATATATTCCAGAAACAGCAACTACAAATGTGAACTGGTGACAGCTCATGTTTCCTTTTCAGAAGACTGTCTATGGTTCCTAGCATGAAGAGAACAGTGCAGGATGAATCTGGTTTACTCAAGGGGACTTCTGATCACTGGCAATGAGCTTGCCGGTCAGGTTACAGAGAAGTTTTGTCATACAGAAAAACAAGTTGACAGGCAGAATTCCTACACTAAGAGATGATTCCTGCCCAGCAGTTTGTTAACGCACCATCAAAAGCCATAGCTGACTCTGCCCACAAACAGAAAGCTAAGACTGACATGCTAAAGGCTCATCTTCTGTCCACATCCCCTGTTGGTGGGCTTCCTCAGATGGCGACTCCTTCTACCTTCCCCCCAAACTTTATTGTTGTGGACTGTGAGACAGCATCTCACAGGAGCTAGATTCAGCCTTGGAACTGGTGATACAATGAAGCTTAGTCAAGAGCTCCTCTAAGTGCACAACATATGGATAAAACTACCCACTTCGATAACAAAGAACTGTTCTACCTGAAACTGAGTGGAAACTTTAGAAGCAGTGCAAGTTTTAACAGTAATTCTTGATTAAGTAACTAAGATGTTGAAAACAATTTTAACAGGGTCCTAAACCTGATAAGCAGATAAAGCCACTGATCTGCAACAGAAGGCAACTAAATGCCCCAGTTCAGAAAGAGAATTGTCTTTTTTCCCCACCATGAGGTACTCACTGGCAGAAAAGAAAATCCTGAGTAAATATTTTCTCCTGAATAAACAGATTTTATACATTATTCTTCAGTCTGTCACGCACAACCATTACACGTTGATCTATTTTTCTGTCTATCAACCTGTTTTTCCTTTTGTGTATCCTACTCAGCATCCCCAAATGCGAACACAATGTTCTGGCGTATATGCCAGAGAGCAAAATGAACTGAGTCTTTGCACTCAAAATTCCCAGCCTTGCTTAAGTGTTCAATATTACCCAGTAACAGGCAATATATGGTTTAAGGACATTCAAACTAGGTGTAAATAGTTGGTGCTTATAACAGTGGCCTCAAAATTAAATTCTTTGGAGCCCTAGCAGCACGGACACCTGGATGGCATTATTGGCCGGGTATTTCCACTACTCTGGGAAGAAACAGATGGACACTGCAAACAGCACAGACCACTGAAAACGGGCCAAAATTTTGCTGGAGGCAAGAGTTGTCACTGCTGGAGATCACAGATAAAAGCTTCTTCCAGGTTGTCTCCTCACTTCTCAGGACATCAGTGACAAACACAGGGCTCTGCAAAGGGGCCTCTTCTTTCAGCACACAAGGCAAATGGACCTCAAGGATACATGCCAGTTCTAGCACCAATGTTTTAGAAACATAGAAGGCACGTTCAGAGAGCTACGGAGCGTAGACAAATATGCTCCTTACAAGGCTGTCACGGGAACCAGGTATGAAGTTTGTTCAAGAGGGCTATCTGGCTGTTACCTAGTTATCAGTGGCCCAACTCATCCCTCCTTCCTACCCATCCTAAACAGCTGTGAAAATTGGGCTAATATCTAAGCGAAGCCATTATACCTGTTCCTGACGGCACGTTAATGGAGAACGAAGGATACTGTGCCAGAGCACCTTCACACTCCTGCTGACCCACGCAGTAACAGCAGGATGCCAAAGGAAACTCGGATAAAGAAGTGACTCAGGACAGTCCTGCCAGCTCTGCAACGTACCCCAAACTAAACCCTCTTACATCCTGGCACTTAACCTATTTTATACCTTTGTAGCAATTTTTGATATTCGGCCACAGTTTCAAATTCACCAGGCCCACAGCTGTCCCCAGGCAACTTCGGAGGTATGAAAGAAAAGGAGTTTGTTTGCTGTGACCTTAAGTCTTGGAATTCTGTTAGGAAAATGTTTAAATAGCATCTAAATATCATATGATTAGCTGACCATATAAACAGAAATGCTTAAGTAATCATTCACTAGTAAACAAATTCTGAAACATATTAAATTTTCAGTTTTGCATGACTTCATCGTTCCCTTTGAAAAGCAAAGGGGGGTAATAAAGAAACAGAAGCATTGAATTAACAGTTTTCTGGGGATCTTTTTATTTAAACTTAACATAACTTCTATTGTTCAACAGTATTTCATTTGGTTCAGAGAACTTAGATCCTTAGATCTTAATATCTTTACCAGCCTGTTAAACAGAAAATAAGCTTACTTACAGTTCCACCAAAAAAGGTCCAATTCTCATTAAAAAATATAAAAAATCTGTTATCAACACACTCCTACCCTCACAAAGTGTGTTCTAAAATACTGTTTCAAAAGAAAGCAATGCTTAACAGAGGAGAGCTTTAGTTGCCTCGTCTTACAGGTTTTGATATATATGAAACAAAGGTCTGAGACAAGGAAGAAGGTTTTAATATGTAAAATCAATCAAATGTGAGTTTTGTAAACTTCCTTTTGTATGCGAGGATTGTGTAAGATAAACTACTGCGGACAACATCTTTTATCTTAACCAAGTAACTGGCAGGAACCGGTACAATGTTAAAATACAAGCTAAGCAAGTAGATAAGAAAAGAGTTCCTCAGGAGCACAGACAAGTTAAGGGGACCAAGTACTGCAAAAACCCACCAGAGACCACCAGAGGACCACCGACTCACTTAACAGAGCATGCGTCAGGGACATCTGAGTACGTTACACATTTCTCAGAAATGTCATGAATATGCTAACAATTGCAATGACTATGAATGTATGTACTCTATATAATTCAGATGCTGGTAACACGAGGCACACATGTCAGGAGGAGATATCCCCCATGCGTCCAGCGCTGTAATAAAGATGTCTGCTTAATAACACTTTGATGTTATTAAGTTTGAATTATTTGAATTTCTTTGAATCATATAAGATAATCTAAAATAAAAATTAAAGCATGATGAAATGAGAAAAGACCCAACAAGTTCCCAAAGCCAAAGCCTGTGTATGTGATAACAGATACCACTGATCCAAGCCTGTTGCTACCCTTTCATCCACAATAAAAGCTTCTGTGCTGCTTTCCTGAGGTGATGACAGCCTGGACGTGTGTGCTTTGCTCTAGTTCCAGGTACATAGCTGTGTCCACTGCTGCTTGCATTTTTACATGGCCAGTTTGTATTGTGGTTGCACGGCTTCTCTGCATACGGTCCTCCCACGGTTCTCTGCTTATTTTCTGGGTCTTCTGCAAGGTCCCCTGTCTTTACTCTAGAAGTTGGGTGGTGTTCATTGCACCCCATTTGGTATTTAGCACCTCATTTTCCCAGCAGGATAAGCCAGGCTGCCGGCATAGCCCTTTGCAGCTTTACATTGCGGGCTAACCCTTGCTCTGCCAAGCTGAGAACATACTCCCAAAGTACCAAGTTACAAACACGTATTTTTGTGGCTACCTGGAAAATACGTTTCAAGCATTTCCATTCCAGTTGTTGCTGCAGGAGTATTCAGCATTATACCACCGGGTGCTAACACCCCTGGGCAGACCGAAGACCAAGTCACTGTATGACATCTCAAACACCTGAAAAGCAGAAGACACCAAGAGGAGGTGTGGCAATACATGCAGCTCAATCAGGTTGAGCACCAGATCCACCAGCTTCCACTGCTCCATTCTTCTACCCATGGAGAGAGGAAGAAGAGTGTCCTATGCAAGGCTTTCACAGCAACCTTGGAGCCGTCAGCACTGCTTTGCTGCTCATGTGAGGAAGCTCCTAACAATGAACAGGCAGCTGCTACCCACAGAGGTACAAGCTGGTAAGGGCTGCTTGCAATACCTGCAGCTGTCCTGAAGAAGTTTGGTATAAAGAAGGAGATTCTCATAGAAGATAGCAAGTAAACAGGCAGGCCCTGTTGCTCTTTTCAGGCTTCCCTTGTTCCCCAACTGGCTGCTAGTCAAGAGCTAAATATTTCTATGGTATTTTCCTATCAATTTTACCTGTGCTTGCTTAGCCATATAACCATGCAACAGAATATTTTTTAGGATGCGTTGTTATGGATTTTCAGTTTTCATGAACTACAGCATAAGAATACTGAAAAATGAAATTGGGACATCGTCTTTAAAATACCTATTTCCTTTGTTGAACAGCACTCAAACAACACAAGCCTGTTTCTACCCTTTCAAATATCTTTCAATGGAATTCTCCTCCTAAGAGATTGATGGCTGTTTTGGACAGAGACATTACTGAATATTCAGTGTCAGTAGTGATAAATCAATAATCTTCTCCACTGCATGGTGCATGTTATTAAGATTTGTCCTCTTCACTGTGATAACTCTTAATTAATGTCAAGGGAGAAGACATGCTCTGTGGTTCATACTGAAGTCAATGTCCTTCCATCTCTTACGTCAATTCAGGGAAATTTCTTTCACACAGAATTGGGAAACCCTTCCACTGGCCTGGAGGGCCACCCCTTTTTCATTCAGGTACCTTAAAAATGTACCTGTCTTTGCTGGACAGATCATGCTTAAAAAGAAATTGGAAAACCAGGGTAGTAATACATTTCAGCTCATGCCTTCTGCTTCTCTGGGTGGTCTCCTTCCTCATCTTGCACTACAAGTTCCCTTCCAAGGCTAAATCAGAAACATGAACTCCACAAAGCCCTACCTCTCCCTCTTCTCCAGCTGCCACCGAAACTGTCACAATGCACAGAAGGGGAAATTCTCAGCAGTTACCTGGAACAATAGCACCTTTAGTAACTGCAGAGAATATCCCCTCTCATGAACCCTAGATAATTTCTCATCATAGATGGGAAGGGAAGACAAAAAAAGCAGCAGAAGCAGTAGTTATCACCACTATAGAGGCTGCCTTCAGCTTTCCTTGTTTAACAGTGAAAAACAGACAGCCATTTTCTTTCATCAAGCTGCCAGCAAATCTAACTTCAGTGTTTTTAAGTTATAAAGAACGTAAGTGCATAAAAGGGAAAACATGATGAAATTCTTTCTACGCCTTTTTAGGATAACAGGAAACTATGATCAAATTGAAAGTTTCTACTGAAGTTAAAGAAACTGCAAGCGATCTATATAAGCCAATAAAATCAGAGTCTCTGTCCCCAGCAAGCACGTCAAGTTACTTGGAAAACCAATGACCTCTTATTACACCAAAGCCACGAAATAGCTCATTCTCAATCCCATCATCTCAGAAATTAAAAAAATTAAGGACAGCAGGCACTGCAAAGCCCTGTTAACTATCAGTTAGAACATGTCCCAAGGCATTTCACTATCCACGAGACAGCACATGCATTACTAGTCTCTCACTCATTAAAATCACTGTGTGTGGCATGGGTGTCAGGATACAGAGTATTAATAATTTCCTCCATCTTTCTGGACCAGATTGCTGACACAGGCATTTTCCAGTTCTGAAAAATAGCTATAGAATCCTGCAGAGTCCAACATCGTAAAATATCTGTCCCTATGCAGGTGTTGTGTGGGGGCAGCTGGCCACAATCAGGATGATATTTAGCACATCAGCAAGAAGCACCATCTTGCCTTCATCCTTACAAAGGAGCACTCTACTGGCATCCTTTTCCACCAACTGATGCGCTGGATTTTCTGCGACTCCTTGTTGCACAACGAGGGCTTCGCTAGGCTCAGCAGCACAGGACAGGTAGGACTCCTCTCAAATAATGGTTGTCAACTGCGTCTCAGCAATACGGTTAAATCATTAAGAAGAAACAAGGTTGCAGGTGATCTAAATTTGTCAATCCCTCATCCGCTCCTCAGTCCTGATGGCGGACTCTAATGTGCCCATGAACCTGCCTACCACTGCACTAAGCCCTGCAAAGCAGTGGAGCGGTACTCTCTTGCTAACGCATTCTTCAGCTCCTTTTAAGAGGCTAACTTTGGCTATTCATGCTGTCAGTAGTACCAGATGAATCTGGGAAATGCATTACCTAAAAGTCAGTTAGTAATTCAGGTGTATTGTGAGACAGACAGCCCAAACACAAAGAGCTTTCATAATAGCACAGCGCTTTCGTAATAGCACAGCAAGCCACCACAATAATAAAATTAACTGTTGACTTGGAAACATCAAACAGTCCTTTATCAGTCTAAAATAATGAGTGTCCAGACCAGTAAGAGTAGCCCAAATCTGCAATGGGCTTAGGGCTAGAAGTTGTGTACTCCAGCACAAGACTGGGACAAACTCTTTGCATAGGTCCATGGAGGTCTACTTCTCGGCAGGAAGTTTTAGGGCCACACAGCATTATTTTGTGTCTGCAGAAGGGCACGATATTCCCACAAACCCAGCACTGTGCATGAGTACCCATACGCAGAGCGTGGCTGAAGGCACAGGAGGAGTGCAGGAGGGCAACCACGCTCTGCAAGCCATCAGAAGAGCGTTGGGGATGGAGGAAGAGCAGCTTGTCTATTCAAGCACAGAGGTCAGATAAGCACGCATACGTCTTGACGAGAATACATACCAAAACATACAGCCCGGGCAAAAGAGCAAAGATCAGCATTTCAATTCTGCATTAAACTTTATTGTGAGGTATAAATGTCACAGTAGGACTTTTACACAATGGACTCAGTTATCTAAAGGGCTTAGAGTATATGCACTACAGGTATAATTTAATTTTCTACAACTCTAATGAAATAAGGAACATTAAGGGATCTATCAGTTATTTTTAAGTCATTCATCTAAATCACTTATAGTCTTCCTGATATCACTGTTGTAAAACTAATAACTACTAAATCATAGCATCATAGAATAATTGCGGTCAGAAAGGACCTCTGTAGGTCATCAGGTCCAAGCCCAGCAGAGCTGAAGCTGATGACCATTTCAACAATTTCAGAAACTTAACTTGACATATAAAAGTTAATGGTGATGCTGCAGAACAGTGCACCCATAGTATGGCTTACTCTGCATAGTTTCCAGTGGTCAGACAGCAAGCGTTAGCAGTGGGAATTCTTATTTTATGACAGCATCAATCTCCATGTTATGATTTTCTTCAGTTGCCACTTGGACAATAGACCTTTTCATTATCTTGTTCTTTTGGGGAAGACTCATTTGGACTTTCTGGTTCTGAATCTGATCTAGACATCAGAGTTTCCACGAAGTTCCCAGAAGAGCAGCATGGCAAAACTAAGAAGCTTCACTTTTACCAGGAAGAGTAGGTTTTTGTATGAAAGCATATATTATATGACATATAATACGTATGTGGGCTGCTCAGTTTTGTCTCTGTGAAGTAGTCACAAACCATAAGAGAGTGCTAATTGCAAGCAGAAAGGCTTTTTTTTTTAAAAAAAAGGACACAGTAGCTCTGAAACTTATTTGCAAACCCACGCTGACCCCAGCATCAGTGTAAAACAGTAATTTGGGGATTAAAACCACTCCATTCCAAATACTCCGTACTCATAATGAAAACACAATGTAACAATGAGTACACTATATAAAAGGAGCTTGTTAATGATGTCCAGATTATGATTAAATGTCAGTGCCTAGTGTTTTACCCTCCCATGGAGATAGTTTATAAGTCATGGGAGAGTACTTAGATCTGATTAGCCTTTCC
>NW_010526890.1:82889-84101 GCF_000687285.1 Phaethon lepturus
GGACTGACTAAAACATCTTTTACTATTACAGCTGGGTCCCAGGGTCCCAGCTCATAAGCATTAGAGCATGCGTTAGTTTGCTCGTGAGAAATCCCAATGAAGTCAATGGAAAGACTCACGTAAAGTAATTAGGTGTGAATATTAAGTGCAGGATTCAGGGTCTTAGCTGCAGCCTTGTATAACTGAGTGCTACATTTTCTTAAGATATAAAATAAATCAAATTTAATTTGATGACTATAGTTATAATCATATTGATATACAGTACCTGAGAAAAAATTTTTAAAATCCAGTGCTTAAAGCTGACACATCTATATGAAAATTGTGTAACTCAAAAAATATTTTGTAGATTTTGTCGGATTTTATGGAAAAGCCATATGTATATTTTATTAAGCTCTTGATTTCAGAAGAATTTATGATGGGAGTCAGTATGATCACTTCTTCTGAAGTAGGCAGTTGCCTGACAATAGCACAGCTATAACATGTAACACAGCATGTCACCTTTTCAGACCTCAGGCAGAATCACTGATCCCTTGAATGATGGCCCCAAAAGAAAACCCAAGCACTTAGGAAGTATTAAATACATCAGTAGGCTGCATCCTTCCCCCCCAGTCAACACTAACCCACGGTTAAGCAGTGACAGCAGTCAGATTGCCACGGAAAGAACTGCCTTCTGACACAGGAGTATGTGGTCATTAAAGATGCCACAACAATTTCTGTAAGATTAAAGAGCACCATCTAGGCTGGGTTTCCAGCGTAAGCGTACTACATGCAGCAAACCGTTCACCACTCCTTCCACCTCCGACAAACGCGCTGCTGTCAGCGAGCCCGGGCAGCGCCCACGCTGCATGTCTGAGGAGACCCCCCCAGCGCAGCTACTGCCGGCACCCGCGCCGCGGGGAGAAGCCGCATGCTGTCCTGCTGGAAGCTGGTAAAGACACCTGCAGGCTACTCACACTAACACATGTTTCTAGGTAAAGTTTGGCTCCGATTCTGCACTGATTTTAAAATATAGTGGTGTGGGGGGTTTTTTTGTTCCTTACAGCACATACACTGTTAAACGAGTTACTGAAGCATGCACGGGGAAGAGGGCATACGGGGAGCTTGCTCAGTCCCATGCACTCCAAATGAGCGGGCAACAGGTCTCCTGCGGCTGAAAGACAAGCAGCAAAGCACTCCAGCATCTACCGCAGCCCCGGCCCCTTGCCTCGGCCT
>NW_010526891.1:0-7043 GCF_000687285.1 Phaethon lepturus
CCTTAGTGATTCTGTGATTCTGTGATTCCATGCAAGGCAAAAACCATGGCCAGATTTTTGTGTCTCATTCAACGTTTACCTTTGGTAGTATGATTCCTATTACTGGGAATAGCTAGACTACATACTGCTGCAGTCAGTGATGGAACTATTTTTGTTTTATATGAGGAGAAACATTTGACACACTTGTAAGCACTAGATATGGTTTACAGAAACTTCATACTTTTGTAATCTCAGTGGGGTTTATCTTTCATTGGTATAAATTATCACTTCATTGACCTTCTATTCCATCTTTGTTCTCTGTAAGGCTATAGAAAATTTTCTACTGAGGGATATTTTTCTAGACTTATTTTTCTTCTTGGTTTGCTATTTATCTTTTGCCCTGGATAAGTACAGACCACTATATAAATAACACTACTGATAAGATGGCATTCCAGTAACAATTTTTATCCTAGATTAAAACACATATGTTCTGGGTAGCAGCATAAATTTCTGATTATAGAAAACAGGTGACAACCTATAAGAGTGCAGGGTAAACCCTTTTACTGTGAAAAATAAGATGCAAAGTTGTACTTGATATGCTAATCCTAACTTTTCATGGCATGTGAGGAATGTCTCCATGATTTGTCAAATACATATGGGGTGATTTGGAAAAAGGCCATCTGCCCTGTGGTATAATACAAATAAAGACGGCTGTTGCACTCAACAGCACACATGACTGAAAGAATTTGACCCCCCCAGAGATCCACTTGGAAATGTGATTGCAAGCAAATTGGATTGCTTTGCTGATATTCACCACTGTAGAGAAAATGAGGTGGAAGGATGATCATCAGTGAGACCAAGATAAGATAACTGTAGAATGGAAAAGAAAGAAACATGTTTTTATCTAGCTAGGTTCTCTCTGTGTGTTGCATTTTGTAAATCTGTTCACTGTACTTGTTTATGGGGTGGTTCAGACCCATTATGTGTAACCATGAATTGTGGGTATAGAGAGGTGACACCCCAAGAGGGTGTCACCAGCTCTCTTTCACTGTGACTCTGTTCCACTCAATTCTTCCTTGAGGCCTGCGGTATCGTGGCTGCTTTCTTCTGTAACTCACGCAATGTGCTTATGCTGTTTCTCTCTCTTTCTTTCAGTCTTTCTGTGAAGTGTGTCAGAGGACTGGGACCATATTGTTCCTCAAATTGGGAGAATTCTGTGCTCCAAAGGGTGCAGAATTGTAATTTTGCCCACATCTTTAAGATAGCAGGTGCTCTAAAAAGGACTGAAAAGACTAATGGACTCAGATGACTGCCTTGATTCAGTCAGTTGCGTGTATTGGGATGGTGTCTGAAGTCCATCGTTTTTCCTATACCGCTCCATCTCTTCAGAGATCGTATCATTTGAGAGGCAACTCATATAAAAATACTAATCTTTCAAATTTTCTTAGGGTTCCTTCCGCAGAGCAGGGAAAGGCATTTGGGCCCTTTGTCTATAACTGTAGAATGGAAAAGAATGTGTCCCACAGGTTTTTGTGCCTACTCGTCTACATGTTTGGCTCTCATACATGCCTTGCTCCCTTTCATCTTTGTGATGAATATCGCTTTGTTATGCCTTCAGGTATACAAGAAAAAGACCTATGACCTAGGCCTTCAGATTTACAGTCTCTGTGTAACAAATTGCCATTATATATTGTTTGCAGCTGCTACCGACCGACTTCAGGATGTTCAGGCACCTGAAGACCTGCTTCTTATAGCAGACAGTTTTTGATACTTTCTCAGGACCATGCTGGGGACCTTTTCCTTCAAATTGCAGCTAGAAGAGCTGATAGTTTTCCCACCATATAGGTCAGGTGCCTAGTTCTGGTCATGAACTATGTAGAGAAAGGGGGTCTTGTTGGTGTGCAGACATTTCAGCTCAAGTCAATGGCAGGAAGCAGAGCTTAGGCGGTGGTCCTGGAAAGGAGACCAAGCTTCATATTACAGGAGAGACTGTACTCTGATATGCACAAGGTGCTGATCCTTTGGATGGAGCCTACTTTCCCTTTCCAAGCAACCCAGCACCTGCCATCCAGCACCAAAGTACCATATTCTGCAAGCCCATCACCATGGAGAAGATTGTTGCCATCTCTGTAGCCTTGCTGTTATAGATTCTTAATGACCAATAGGCAACAGGCTTAGGGTTGGCAAATCTACAGCAGACGTGGTTATGCTGGAGGTCACTTATGCCAATAAACAGATCATACAGTGAGGAGCCATATTCACCAACAGTCTTGATGCCTCATGGGCCAGGAACTGCCACGATATAGATCCTGATTCTCTCCTACCATCCTTGTTTCCACAGCATTTGCAAAACAGTCCTGCTCTCTCAGAGTTGTCTGGGTTTTCCTTGTCTTTAAGTCCCCTGTCTGTACCACATAGTGCCAGTCTACTTCTAGCAGGTACCCATAGTCCCTCCTCTTTCCTCCAGTCACTGCACTTCAAACTCTCACTGTCTGATTTTTAGCAGTTTTCCACAGCTCCTGTTCTGTCTCTATATTTATTATGCCTCTCAATGACATGTCTCCATTTTCTCCCTCCAGACTTGAGAGAGATGGATTTTTACAAAATACTTTCCCTTGTCACACAAACTCACAGAATCACCATAAATACTTCTTACAGGTGCCATCCTGACACAAACTCTTAAACAACTCTTATCTTACCAGCCAATAGTCTTAGTGACTTCTTTTTGTAAAACTATACCACAAATCTGAATTATGTTCAAGTTTTATTTATATAAATGTCATATTTAAATAGATGAAAAAAACTTAGAGAAGGACTGGGTGTGTATTCTCCTGGCCCTTGTACCTGGCAAGGGCAGACCAGTGATCAATCACAATCAGATGTCTGCTCAGCAACAGATAGTTGCTTCGGCCAGGCTAGATACCGGAGGGATGCTGAGATGCTTATGCAGAGGGGCTTATCTCAGCACCTCTGCACTGATCTTCAGATTTAAAAATGCTTCAGTCAGATGAGGAGAGGGGGAAGCAGAACTGTAGTCTTGGTGTGCCTCTGACTGGGTTGTGGATTGTGATAGGTATGGTGGAAACCTGCTCCAATTATGCTGAACTAATGACTTTGTCAGTCTTGTTCTCTGAGTAAGGCAGTTTCAACTTTTAAATTTACCCCTGTATATGGTAGTGGCTCTGTGGTAGTCTCCAACCACAAGCACAGCATATGTACTGTAAGTGATTCAGAGTCAGATCCTTCTCTCATCTTCCCCAGCTTGTTATGGGTGATAGTAAACATACCTCTTTCCTGGGTGAGACACTTTGGTCCTCACTGTCTGAGTGAGGTAATCTTGAAAAATGAAAGATCTCAAAAATTTTTTGATATCACCATACCATGCCTTCTACATTGCTGGGGAACTGGCATGAGAGTATGCAGGTGTGACCCTGGTGGCATAACACTCAGGGACTGTGCCAGAGAAGTATACCAGAATGGCACGGTTTCATCTCTGCTGTTTTTTGGCAACATTACCTGAGAAAAGCCATCTGGGAATTGTTTGAAAAAGTGTAATTTTGAATCATAAGCATGCCAAAGGCTGTTCCAAAAATTTTTATCACAGGAGCAATGACGTTTCAGCATCTTGAGCACATGCCCTGGTCATGTTCAATTTACCAGTACAGATCTAGCTTCCGCTTGACAAATGTTAGTCTTGTCTTTTTTTCTGATGTTAGATTTCAGCAATGTTATGCAAGTTTTACCTGGGAGAAAGCTGCTACTCTTTTCTTGGTTGCTGGTGGTAATGCTTTTCAAAATAACATAGGAAAATGCTACATGAAGTAACTGGATTACTCAAGGGGTTTGCTATAGGAAGTTACACTGGATTCTTCACTGATGACCTTAACACGGAGGGTAGCAATGGGACAGGTACAGAATTACTCCTTTATTTGTTAGTATTACAGTTGCTAAGGAAAAAGAAGTACGGATGAGAATAGAAGATTGGAAAAGCAGGAGTAGTCACTATCTGCTCTGCAATTTTCTTAAGGTTAAATGGATACTGTCTAAAACAGTCTTAGGCAGACACTGTAAAACAGCACTAAACCTAGTTAAGAAGGATGAAAAGAAGATTCTTTCATTGTAGATAGGTTCCTATCCACCCAGTCTGTCAGGGTGAGAACACAATAACGGATTGCCAATAAAATTTCTTCTTTATTTAATGATGGTAAATTTTCAGTTGTGCTTTCCTTTTAAATAGAAAGATGTGATGCTATTTCTGCCTCTTCCATTGTTAGTTCTGATTGTCTGGATTGATACTGTCTCTGTTTCTTTAGAAGGTTTGTGGAAATGAATTATCAGAGAGTCCTTCATTCCCTTCCCAAGACCTTGCAGTTGGTCAGCTTCAAGTCTTAAATGTTTTGCAAGTCAGTCTGTTAGATCTCAGACAAAATCAATTAAAGCAATTGCAAAACATTTTCCATTTTCATTTTAGAAATAAGGTTCATGCCCCTTCAATTCTTGGGGAGGGGATAAGACATGTATAAAAACATACCAAAGTGAAGATCAAAGCATACCAAAGAATGAGCAAGTGGAGTGCCTAGAAGGCATTGTCCCAGACAAAAGGATACATTGCTGTGACCACAAACAGCTGAATCATTTGAAATTGTGCTAAGCTCTGTGGGCTATTGAGTTTCCTATTAAATGATCTCATGACAGGTCAAAACGAGACAAATTACTTCCGATAGACCTCTAGTCACAGAGCTGTAGCTGGTCTTGTGATAAGGTTAATGTCGCTACAAGCACATCTCTGTACTCCAGATAATGTGATTCAATAAGTTATATATTATAAAGTATAGGTTAGGTACGCACGTGCACTCTGGTCAGCCTCTGGATGAGTGCTTTGAGAGATTCCAGCTTCACTCATTGAGTGAATACTGGCGAGGCCATTCAAAAATATGGGCTGTGTAAATGTAGCAGAGAATTTTTAAAATAAACTTATTAATATCAAACCTTGAGAGAGAGAGGAGTGTTTATCATGTCCAAAATGCTTCCAGCCACAAAATGTGGAAAGGAGAGGCAGGCCTTGGGAGTAAGTAGCTACCACCTGTCTCTACAGACAGGCTGCTGGCAAGGTCACCTTGGCTGATGAAATGGACTGTTCAGCCATCCTTGTGCTAGAGTCAGGTAATATCGCCATGTATTAATAGGTTACATTTTTATCAAGTAGAAAGCTGTTCACAGCTTGCTTAAGGTCTGAATTTCTAATATAAAAATAAACAAACAAATAGTGGCAATTGGTTTATTTTGTTGTTAAGCAGCATGTCAAATTTATGGAAAATATGGTATTAGGTTAAGAAAATTGTTTTTTTTATATTGTGCACATGAATTTGACAGTTTCTCTGAAGGAACTGGTTTTTTTTTTGTTTGGGTTTAGATTATCAGAATTTTGATATTGTGTGATACAGATTGCAAAATATTTCAAAGTTTATCAGTAGCTTAGTGAAATCTGTAACCAATTATGATGGAAGATGGATGGCAGATATTTAGTTCTTTATCCATTCAACCATTTGAATGTCTTTCTAGTATATGCCAAATGAATTGCATGTTACTGGCTTGATACAAAACTTATGTTAAGTTCTCTTGCAATTTCTAGTTCAGACTAGAAAATTATAATTGTCTTTTTTTCTTTAAAAATTATAAATTGCATATAAATTATAGTAACAATAGAAATTGGTTTTATTTTCTGTTCTTTTTCTCTTCGAAAAGCTATGCTATGTGATTCACATGCCCCAGATAGTGTATTAATTTTAGCTGAGAATCCAACCATTCCTTCCTTTATCACTGTGCTTTTGGAAGCTACAGACCCAAAGAACATCACATAAGACATATCCCTTGGTTTTATTGTAGTTTTTAGGACGCTTGTACTGAAAAAACTGCAATTTCAAATTACTGTATGTCACTGAAAAGATGATTTGGTGAATTTTTGTCAAAACATTATTGCATCATAACATTATCCACATGCAATGACCTGCTTCCAGACATGCTGAACTCCAAGTAAAATTAATGTAAATCCATGATATGTCACCAGTGAGCTTTGTGAGTCCTGCACTGCTGAACGCGACAAGCTCAGCCCTGGGCGCTGAAAATGAGAAATGGAATGCATGGCTGACAGTGCTTCCACGCCACAAATGTGGGTGAACTTTCAGATATTCTTGGTCTGGGTTGTGCTTAGCCTTAGATTTTTTGGCAGGAAAAATCAGAGAAAGAGACTGTATTTCAGTTGCTAGGACTTGGCCTACTGAAGGAAGTGTCTCCTGACGTTACTTACGGAAAAATATAGTGGCTGCAAACAGGGGTTACAGAGAGAACACTGTTACGGAAGAGTATAAAATACAAAGCACTTTCTTAGTATATGGGAAGCCGAGGTTTACGTTTGTCATCTCTGACAGTGATCTGGCAATTAAACTGGTATTTTAGAGTCACAGTCTCACTTGTTCTCTGGCTTTACCTGGGAATTTCTCCTTGACAAAAATTATATAAACACTTCTGTGAAAACCAGTAGGATTTCCAAAACACTCTCACAAAAAGGGATGTTCTGTCAGCTTGCATACACAGCTGGTGCCCTCGTTCACTCATTATATGCTTTTCATAGTTAAAATCAGTAAAAACAAGCTATCAGAATTAGCATCAAGTATCGTACCATCAGCGATTTTTGTCTACTAGCAGTGGTGATGAGCTATAATCCTTTAAACAATGGTACCTGAAATCAGGCATTTTCATTATTGCTGGCTACAGCTTTACAGGGAGGGTGTCATGACATGCTGTCACTGCTGTCATGCTGTTGACTGAAACCCATATGTTGTGATATACTTGAGTTCTGGGATGCTTACCGATACAAGCACTGTACTTCAGATTTACCCTGTTTTCCTCAGCCCTGTGTGAGGCCCTGATCTGCTGCATGCCACAGTACATATTCTGAAGCAACAGCTTGTTGAACCATTTTAAGTTCCTTAGGATAAAAGGAATGTATGTACTATATGTACATAGTCCTACATCTGTGCTATCCCATCAAAGGCAAAGGCATT
>NW_010526891.1:7076-7656 GCF_000687285.1 Phaethon lepturus
CCTTAATGCCATGCTCTCCATCTTGTGCTTCACAACAAAATGGTTTCAAAAATATTTAGAGATCATTTTCTTTCCCTGATAGTGATATTATATGTATGCCAGCCAAAGATCAGAGAGAGGGTGGAGACCTATTCTTTAAATAGTGGTAAAAAGATTTTTCAATAATTCTTAAAATTGTTTCAAAAACTACTCAGTAGATTCCTTTTCTAAACCCGTGACTGACCTCCCAAGTGCATATACACAAAAAAGATGGTCTGGCTGACCTACACATATTATGCTGTTGTACTTGTAAATGGTAAAAGAGCAAATAATTACTGAACACTGGTATCTGGCACTTTTTCTGTACTAATAAAACAGAGCCAGAGATCATTCCCTGATGTACATAGCATTTGTCCCTGTGTTTCTTCCAGGCCTCAGTAGCCCAAGACAAAATTATAACTGTGTGTGCATTTGGGTAGAGGGAGTAATTCTAAAGTGTCGATAGCAAGAAATAGCATGAGGACCGCGTGAAACTCAGAATATGTGTTGTATGCCGTGGGATGCGGCATGCAGGCTTATGCGGAAGGTATTAAATCCTGCT
>NW_010526891.1:7687-74028 GCF_000687285.1 Phaethon lepturus
TACGCAGAGAGAAAGGAGCCCAAACTTGGTCTTTCCTCTTCTATACTGACTACTGGGAACTGTCTTGAATGGATGCAGTCCCAGCTGTGCCGGGGCGTTGTCCAGGGGGAAAGCTTGTTGAGACAGGCCAGTGCGACGCAGGAAAGCAGGCTACTAAAGGAGCTCTTCGCCTTGAGAGGGCCCTGATGATCCAACTTGCCCCCCTGGCCTTTTGTTTTATGTAATATCATAGATGTACTATGAGAGACCAGTTTTCTTTGATAGTGAAAATGTGATGATATATCTAGGTAAAGCCTGACATTTTAAGTGTGGATATGATACTGTATCTGCTCAGCTGGTATGATCTAGCATCAAAACGTGCCATGCAGACATGTTCAAGGTAACCCTTTCCCTGGGTGTCCCGTTAGCCTCCAATGCAGTGGAGTGATGCACCAACTGCATTGCTTTTTTCTGTAGTAGTTGGGTATCTTTGCACAAGCACTGCACTGGGCCATATAAGCACTACAAAATTCTCAATGAATAGGAAAAAATATCTTTTCCCCTCTCTTGTCCTTTCCTTCCATAGGTCGCTCCAGTGTTTCTTTGCAAGGTCTAGTTTCTCCCCCAGTGGATTTCCCCTCAGACTGTGTGTCCATCCCATCCTGCCAGGGGCTGTTTCTACTTGGGCTAATCCAGCAAGGAGACCATAAGTCCCACAGTTACAACTATGGTGTCTCTCCTGATAGATTAAACGCTGACCTTTTAATGTGAGACTCGGTCAAAGAGTCTTAACTGCAAAGAGTGCATTGTGACATTTTAAAAAGTAAATGTCGAACATGGAAGTATTGGAACATACACAGTACTGTTACAGTACAGAAGAATATTTAAGGCCTCATATTCATTTATCAAGAATGGTGGCACCTCAGTGGTACCTGTGAGGTACCTAGGCTACTTGAATTCCTGCAGAGTAGAAGACCTGGAAAATTAATCTAGTACTAATCCAACAATAATGCCAAAGCTTTTCTGTTAGAAGCCAAGTGTAAAACTACAAGTTCTTGTACTGTACATTTGTCACAGAAAATTTTGAGTATACAGAGGCTATAAGAAGTTTTCAGTTCTATTGAAACACAATGATTTATGAAAACAAGAACACAGCAATTCCCCATAGTGCTATAGTTTTCAAATACCATTGTATCATTTAACCTAGGACACTGTGGTTATCTCTTAAAGAAAATATGGTGTATTAACCAAAACCAATTACAAAATTATCAACTAGATTTATAGATTAACTTTCTTTGCTCTTTTCACATACTCTTTAGTATTTCTGTGTTTTCTGGGCATAATTTTTAGACGATGGATATTCTTGACAGAAAAATTCAGCAACATGTTGGTATTTTTTCAGTGATTTGACAGTCAAACACTTTGCCAGCATAGCATAATATTTATGTAATAGATGGTAAAAAGTCAGCAGTTAAATAGATTATCTTATCAGTAGCATAAAGAAGTAGTATGTGTGGAGTTACTCTGTTTTCTGTTAAAGGGCATACTCCTACACATTTCAAAACTGCATGGGAGTTGACTCACAGATGCAGATAATCCTGTGATTTTTCTGCATTTAAGTTCAAAACCATAACATTTTTCCTTTGGTGTCTACCGAGTTATACCTTTCAGTCAGGTGGGCTCAGCAGTTTAGGATACTCCACTGTTTCTTAACTCTTTTGCATATTTAGATGATTTGAAGCTTTCCACAGTGTCAATTTACTCGATCTAAGCGAAATGAGATGGTGTCTCACCATTCTGAATTATGGTGATAATATTTAGAATCAAACTACTATCCTTTTGTTTTCTACAAGTTTCTAATTAAAATAATATCAGTAGTTATGAATGTTATATTTTTGAGGCTTATGCAAATACAGGACCAGTTCTCTAACTATTTTTGTAGTCAAACAAGACACACAAGTCTAAGTGCTGAGTTACTATCAAGTCACACGGTTTTACTGAAGCCTAACAATCATACCTGCTTTTAACCAACTAAGAATTACAGAAGAATGTTATATTAGGAAGATAGGAAAATCAATTAAATGTAGCAGGTTTCTACTGACCTACTTTTTGTGGGTAAATGTAAAAATAAAAAAAATCTTAATGGTAATATTACTTACTTACCTTTACTATTGAAAATCTTTATTTTTAATAGTTTATAATTTTTTGAAAATCAAGATGCACGTATAACTTTAACCAGTTAAAATTGGCGTGAGTTCCCATCCTTTGGGATTTGAGCATGGAGCTCTCAAAAAGCCTTAAAAACTGTGTATTTCCTGATTTTCTATTAACTCCCCTTTGTATTGATGAAAATAATGGATGAAGAAAAACAACAGCAGCAAAGTGGAAGAAACAAAGCAAGGTTTAATTTTGCCACTGACTGGGATGGATCTGGCCTATACCCTACACAAGTTGTAATATAGGTCTTTCAGTTGATAAGTTTGGGATTGTGTTGCAGTTGGAGATGATACCCATACATTGCTTCAGATAAGTAAAATCCAGACAATTAATTAATTAAATAAACATAAGGATTAAAAGAGGTTCACCTATCAATGGTCTTCACTGAAGTGCATGGAGGAAGAAGAAAAGCCTCTCTAGCAAACCTGAAAATATCTCATGAGGCATGCTATGTAAGTGGAAATGAGTTCAAACAAATTCCATGTAAGAGTCATAGTAAAGCCTGGATCTGTAGCTATTGTAATCTCCATGCACTACTGCTTTAGATGGTCTTGGATAAACAGAACCCAAGGTTAGAACTGCAATGTTGCTATTTTCCAAAGTGCAAATGTATGATTTTGAAAGGCTGTTACTCTCATATATTATATGTGCTTTTTAGATTTCATGCAGGGATAATCTGCTCTTTGAAAACTCTAGAGCTGAAACGTACCCAACTGTTTCTTATCTGGGAATTAGTCCTGCTGGCTAAATGGTGACCATGTTGTGAGATCCATGAGAAACTCTTATTGAATAAAGAAAGAAAATAATTTTTGATCAAGGCATTGTGTTCTTTAAATAATATGTCTCTCCTGTGCTTTAGAAGCTTTTTTCACATCTAAGCAGTAAAGGTGGGTGACTAATAAGCATTAACAGGGTAGCTACCAATTCTATGTCACTTCCATTCTTTCTATATCCATACACTTATTGAACTCAGTAGCCTTTCGGACTATTGGCAAGATGTTCTTGGATGGACACCTGTGCAGGAAAGAAAGGTAGGAGACTGACTTGAGTCTATTGGAGGTTTATGGGTGAAGAAATGACCTGGACAATGTGAAAATACACCAAGATATATTCATTCACTTGCCACAGACAGAACAAACTACTTCAAAACAATCCAAAGGGGAACAGAATGCTCTTGTCTGTTCTGTTCAAGTTCAAGATGGAAGTGATCTGACTCATTATCCATTATAAAACTCCTCTTAAGGCACACTTTCTAAAAGTGATGTTTTCTTTATAAGCTGGTCTAGGTAGAATATTTACAGATTCTGTTACACTAGTTTTCCTTTAATAGGACTCTCTGTGTTGTAGTGCCTTGTAAACAAATATATTAAATCTGGAGGAAATCAGGTTTCTTGGACAGCATCAGAAGTCAGAGGCCTGTTTGTCAGGGTTAATAGTTCAAAAAGCTTTCAAGATGCAGTTCAGTAGCATAAAAGAAAAATGGCTATCAGACTACAACACACATAAAACACAGGGATATTGATTCCTCAGGCTTTAATCCCAGGCGGGCCAGCAAAGCAATTTATTTTTATGTCTTTTTTCCAAATAAAGTGTTTTATCAATAGAGTTTTGCTAAGACTGTAAGAATAAATCTTTCCTATGAGAATATTTAAGTAATAGGATTAGAATTTGGAACACATAATCTTATATGATTCTTTTTCTTTAAAAGCCCATTTGTGTTAACTAGTTCTAATTGAATGACTATAGGGTGCTGAAAAGCCTGAATCAGGCCAACATGTTAAGTGGGATAGATTTCCGAAGTAACAAATTTAATGATCAGCTTTGAAAGATAATCAATAACCCCCAGGGATGTGTGTTCAAGCTTAATGGATTTGACCAAAGTAGATTTTCCTAATATTTATAGTTGCTCTTCACTAGACGTTTAAGAAAACATATGTTGTTTAACTGAAGAAAACAAAGAATTTATGTAGTCTTATTTATCTAGCTGTTCATGACAGCAGTTTTAGCCCTCTCAAACCAATGTATCTTTTTAACATTTTTATCAAGAATTCCACTCTGTGGTTTTAAAGCTTTGAGAGAGTAACTTAATCTTATTGGGTTTGGATCAGTATGCCTTGACATGTGGTCAGGCTGGTGTACTCAGAAAAAAGTTTTGTCAGTTCTTTCTCTTCATAATGGTGATAGACGCTGCCTAATGATTCTTTACATTCTTTCCACCACACACTCTCTCAAAAATGCATGAGAACCTTTAGGAGGTTTCATTATTTTTACTTTGAAAGGCAATTTCCTGACAGATATTTAACTCTGCAGAGTGTCTAGGCACCCTTGCCTGTACAGAATACCTTAGACTCACTCAGCAGTTCTAATAATCTGTCCTTCATTGTTTTTCTTCCAAAAGAAAATTTTAGCTATGTCCATCCACTGAATTAGTATGTTTCATGTGCTGTCTGAAAATTAGATCTAGTTGAATGAACCAGTCAGAAGGCACTGAGCACCCTATCTATTGGGTATGCTAGATACTATTGCTGAAAATTAAGTACGGAATACGTGGTAATATTCTACAGAGAGAACAAGAAAGCAACATGATTCAGAAACAGTCATTTGTGTCCTAGTGACTGCATTTACACTCCTACAGGTAAACTCTGTAGGTAAAATTCTGTAATTTCCAGTGGTGCCTTATCTTTGTCTCATTTCTGGGGCATTATAGGAGTGATTTGATTGGTACAGTGTGGGGGAAACTCGAGAGCTGTCCAAGTCTTAGAGATCCCAGGACATACTCGTAGGCAAACTAGGTGAATTGGCACTCTGGAGCACCCCAGTTTGGACCAACTTTAATTGCCAGCATATACCCATTGAAATATTATTGCAAAGGCATATTCTAACCCCCATACCTTCATATCATGCCACATTGTCTTCAGGAGCAAAATGCCTTTTCTATAACAAGCTTGGTACTAATTAATTTTTATTCACTGGGTTGCCCCATCAGTGTCAGAGTGCCAGGTAGGACAGAAGGCTTGTGAGCCATAGTGGAATCTTGTAGGATGATCTCACTGGGACTGAGAAGTATGTCAGCAAATGTGACTGGACTTACTGCTTGCTTGCCTCATGTTTAACAATAGAGAACTGCTGTTTAAGCACATGACTTAGAATGATGGTGTGATTCTCTCTGCATCCTCTGATGCCCTGTTATAGATTTGGCCCCAAGATCCACCATTGTTAGAACTGATGTTGGGAAAAAAAAACCAAAAAACCAGAAAAAACCTAACTCATATTGAAAAAAGTATCTGTCACAGTCTCATTGGTGCAATAGGACAGGTTCCATTTCCTAGTAAATATTTTCAAAATCACCATGTTAGAATAAGAGTGCAGAAATTGTAAGAAAAGTAAATACTGTGATGATGTGTAAGTCTGCAAACAGCTGGTCTAGTTCAACGATTTGGCCAAAGCTCTCATGAGGAATATTTTGTATTGACCCAAATAAGGGATTTAATGTTTGTTAGGAATTACACAGATGATGTTTAATGCCATATGGCTTGCCTCCTGTGTCAGTGACAAGGGGAAAGATTTATTCAACAGCTGAATGCCATCACTCCCTTTTTTTTTTCCCTCTAGAATGTGTAAAACTCCAGAGACACCCCCCACACACCAGGGTTAGGTCTAATCTTCTTAGTGAGGCCTACTGGTTCCTACAGAGAGCAGGCAACTGAGATCTCTCATGTCAAAAGCCAAAGTAATGATGGAGGAAAGTCTAGGTTGTGCCAGAACAGGAGTCAAAAAGAGGGAGCATATTGTTTTGTGCATGCAGACCAAATCTGCCCAAGCAAGGGTTCCCTGTGCCAACATGTACCATCTACCAACTCCAGGGACAAGGAGCTTTTGTAAGAAGACAGGTAGACAAAGGGCACAAGGTTGGTTTTGCCCAAGTTTCTCCTTCTTTCTTTTAATCCCACCATCTTGTGCTATTAGGAAAGAAATAGCTAGAATAAAACAAAGTACCTTTATGGTTAATCCCTGGACACATAATGCAGCAAACCACATTTGGAACTACAGCAATAATTAGACAGAACTTGTCAAAGGCATTAAAAGTGTTTGTGGATAACTGGTGTGTCCAAAATCTTCTGTGCAGACTGCAGTTGGCCATAGGTAAAGCTCTCTATGTGAGCATATATCAAGTGTCTCTCAAGCATACTTAGGTGTGGACACAAACATGTAAAAACAGGACAATGGGACTTTGAACAGCTATTAGAATCTAGAGGATGCATAAAGAGTTACTAGAAGAATTAGATCAAACATTCAAGACTTTTAAATGAAAGAAAAAGCATGGCAGTTAAATTTTCAACACAAATCATCTTTCACCGTTCATTCCTTTTACGTAAGACTCTTACTGTTTTCCCATTTAAAAAAAACTACTGTAATATTCCTCAGTAATAGATCCCAATAGTGCTATTGTAAGATCTTCCTTTAAAAATAAAGTGAAAGAACGCCCTTTTTAAAGTAGTTTCATGGTCTTCTTTACATGTAATTTTTATATTATGATCTTTATTTCTATTTTTTGCTTTACTGTACAATTACATTGACTTACTATTCTGGCACTGATGAATTGTTTCCCTTTTTTCAGATTTAGACTAGCCTGCTCTTCAAAAGCTGCAAAAATTCAAAGAATTCTTACAGTAAAAGGAAACTTTTAATGTTTTGGCGGTCATGGTTTTATTGGCATTTCTGACTAACATTTCTCAACTCCTTTCATCCTGCTTTATTTAAACCAAAGGAGATCTTGAGAGGTAATATCCTGCTGTTGCTTTGTTTAAACTTGTTCCGTGTTCCCTTCAGAGTGTTGGTCTGTTTTGTCTTGACTTAAAACAGGATAGTGGATCATAATACAATGACTTCTGATGAATGTTTCCTATTCTCTGCCCCTCTCCTAAGAGTTTTCCACTTGTCTGTCACAGAGCCTAGACGCAAAAATCTAATAGCTTGGATTAAAACTTTGCACTGAATATTTTTCCATTTGTTCTTACCATAAACAAATACAGGATACTACAGAAGAACCTGTAGAAACCTGTTCTTCCAACTATTATAACATTACCATAGAGAAGATCACCTGCTTATTTTCTCTTCTGCTACCACTTTAGTGTATCTAAAAGACAAAGCTAGTGTGGCACTGAGTGAGAGTTCACACGGAGTTCTTCTCATCGCAAATGTGTTCCGTATGATGGACACCTTCCTTCAAAGTCAGCTATTCAGCTAGGACTTGCTTTTTGTCATATTTGATTCCTGCGCATCATCAAAGAATGTATTCCATCTGAAAGGAGGCTATGGGCAGAGAGAAAAAGAAAAATTTAATCCTTCTGAAGTCCCTTCTTCATTTTCCCATATTACTTTACAGGAGGTACTGCTACGGGCTCAGTATCCTACACTAGTACAGGTTTAAACTAGCAGTAGAATAGAGAATGTACAAAGTAGAGACAGTTTTTAGTGGGCGTATAGGATAGGTGTGGAACCCTGAGCTTTTTTTTTTTCATACTTCTCTGATAAAAACCATAGATTTGAATCTGGTTTCATTGGCAGTGGTATAATACTTATTTGTATAAAAATGATTGGATTCAAACCTGGGAGCTTGTTGTTGAGCTTTGCTCATTTTTTCCTTCTAAATGCAGTCTGATTTTCACTGAGAAGATCCAATGGCAGGAGGGAAATTGCCAAAAGCTGTTGGAAATGTCCAGATTCTTGCATTTAAAAAAAAAGGTGTTCTTTTTTATAACAGAAACACATTTTCAATCTTTTTTTTTTTCCCAGCTTGAAAGGTTATGGGGAGAAAGGGAAAATGAGGAAAGAGGGAGGAAACCAAGCAAGATAAAAATTATTGGGTTTTATTTAAATTTCCATACAAAAAATTATCTTAATGGAATTCTTTAAGAACTGTGTTTTTCTAAAATTTACCATGTAAAATGGTTTGCCCTTTTAACCAGTACATTTCAAAAGTCACCCAGTCATTGTCCAATAGGATACTTGAATCACTGATATTTCTAGCTTGCAGAATCCCACAGCTTTATGATAATTCAGGAACTTCGCTACAACAGAACTGCACAGACACTGACACCACAGCCATAGACCAGGTTACAGCTGATCATTTTATTCACATTAAATGAATATTTTCTGTTTCCTGGATTTCTGCTCCACCTATTTTCCACTCTTCCATACATTTAAACCTAATATTTCAATAGCAGGTTTACAATCTGATAGAATTCGATACATTAGTGTTTCCATACTATTTACCATTGTTGTTTTTAAAAATAATTGGTAAATCTCGTTACAACAGACACAATTTTCATTAGCAAAATGCTGCATATTTTTCATTTATTCATTTTAGTCAAGCCTTTTAATAAAGATCCTTCCTGATTCACACACAGCGTTCAAGATTTAAAAGAGATGAGCCTCATTTCTATGCACTAGATATTGCCTATTAAGCATGACAATAACGTTATGAATCAAAATAAGTTTAGGATTAAGTTAGTAAGCTCTCACTGGGATATTTGAGAGGGGACAATACCCATGCAGACCTCAGAATTATTTGTCTGCTTTCCTAAACGTGAAGACATCATCTGGAAATACTTTGCATTTTATGCTAATACAGTGAACCTCATATGTCAAGTTTGACTTAAATGTGGCACTATGAACGTGCCTTTACCTTTGCAAATTTATAATTTTTAATTACACTCTGAAGTATTTTTCAGACATATATTTCAGTTTTAACAGATGCTTTGCTTACTAAATATAAGCTGCCGTTCTAGTGAACTAATTTTGAGATATGCAAGCAATGAAGTATTAAAATAGTGTAGTCTTCCTTAGAATTTACTGGATAACACTTAAACTTCTATTAAGCAACTTAAACTATGAAGGACACTTTTATAAAAGTATTTAACAGATTTTTTGTTTGTTTGTTTTTGAGGATACAAACAGGAACAATTTCCCTTGCAGGATTATATAATCCCTGTGTTCTCCTATAAGAAATGTAGCTGAGTCAAGAAACGTGAAGGTTAAACTGTCTGCATTTCAGACATCCTTAATTTTTTCAGGCCAGATGATGCTCTTGGTAATTAAATATTTTGGAGTTTTACCCTTTTTTAGAGAATGTTTTTCTTTTATTTGATTGTATTAATGCTGTTATTATTCTTATCAACATTATTAATAAGGTTGTGGAAATACCTATGAGTCAAATAAAAAAAGGTCTCTGGGGACTGCGCTAACACAGAGCACAAGACAGTCCATGTTGTGAAGAGCACATACAAGGTTTAAGAACAGTAGGAATGTAATACATTAAGGATATTCAGTGTAATGCATCAGGTTCAGAGCCTACACCAATATTATCTTATTTATTGAAACGGCTTCTGTAGGGGAATTGTGTGTAATTGGAAAAAATGAAGCCGAGAAAAAGGAAGGAGTGTCAAATGAGGAGACAAGAGAAGTAGTTAAGGTGTGAAGAATGTGGTAGCTGGGAAAAGAGGGTGTAGGAGGTGGACTGAAACAAAGAGTTGAAGCAAAAAGCCCAGCAATGCCAGGGTGGGAAAGTCCAGTCAGATTCCAGCAGGAGCTGGGAATTTGCTGTGGTCCTTCTGTGGCTGTCTCTTCTCCACTGCCTCCAGAGTCCTCTGTTTATTCCAGGACATGAGTATCGATGGCCAATCTTAATTTATGTGGTCTCTGCTGTGACTAGTAAGGAGAAACTTACAGTTTCCCAGTTACGGAACGTGCCTGTATTTCACTTGTTAGTAAACTAGAAGCTTTATTTAGAAATTTATTTTTTTAAAAGAAAGATTTGTTAGTTCAGCCATTTTCTTTCACTGTATCTGAGGCGAATACAGTGGGTGGTTGCTGTATTGAAACATGGCACAGACCACAAAATCAGAGATTATCAATACACTATTAACTGAAATATTAAAACAGAGATAGTGCCAGAGGGAAGCAATCACTCTTGAAATACTGCATTATGTTAAAAAGACTGTATGCCAAGTTTTTTTTCTTTGACTTTTTGATACCACTTTTCTGAAGTAAATGCTGTTCCTTAAAGAGATTCTAATTTGGTCATGCACATCTGCTTGTGTTAAGGCCATCTAAATAAAAGGGGAAAAGAGATATTATTCTATAGGTGAACTGACTTAATGTATTTAATGTAACGGAATGATATCAGCAAAGGGTCAGTGCTGTTTGAACGGAAAAGAACCATCTTGCCTTTCAATTGAAGTAAATTAAACTATGGAAACAAGGTGGTCTTAGAAATGTTGGTGCTTAAAAGAAAATGGAAAATAAAAATTTGCTGTGTTCACACAACAACATGTTGACACAGAAGGAAAAGCACACACTCCTGTAAAAGGTTGTTTTATTAATAGTATTAGCTAATATAGCTAAGTTTGAGTTGATTGTTCTTCATGTGAGCCTCTGAAATTCAGGACTGCAGTGTTCATGGTCCTTCATTTGAATGAAAGTCTGCATTTATTGTTCAACAGATGCCCTGTCAAACAACCCAGATCTGGACTAAAATGGTGAACTTCTTACTGATGGTGATATTAAATTGTGTAGGAACAGAGAAAATGGCACAGATTCCTCTCCTGTCTCTTTCTTTCTTATGACTCCCTATGGAGTCTTATAGGGACCCCAACAGTGCGTGACATGTCCTCATTTTGCTAATGCTTTGTGTGTGTAGCTGTTTGAAAGGTAATTAAGAAGCAATAGGGATCACTACAGCATTTTCCTGTACCGTATATACAGAAGCAGGAGGTGCTACTTGACTGAAGTGCACATGGAGGGGAAGTGCACATGGGTATTGTTTGCATCCAGACGGCTCCTCACATGCTGAGACATGTTGAAGATGACGAAAGTCAGAAGTCAAGTACCCTTAGAGATGTTTTTTCAGCCTTCCAGCCTTATTTGTATCATAACTGACTGAATTTCTGTGTGCTTGTGTAACATGAGCTATTCTTACTGGAGTGATATCTCTTGTCCAGTTACAGGAATACTACACATTGTTTTATGACTTATGATGTGTCACCTAAATGGGTTTATCAGGTTTATGCACCAAATTCTGAAATTAAATAACAGTAATAATATTAGTAGAATTGCACTAGAATTAGTATTAGAGAAATAACAGTAATAATAACATTAGTAGAATTGCACTAGAATTAGTATTAGAATTAGTTTATTAATGCACTAGAATTGCATTAGAATTAGTAGAATTCCAGTGAACCCCTGGAACATTATATTTTCATTTTTATAATTTTAAAAAGTCTATCTCTTCTGGTTCCGTCCCCTCCCCAACATTTTTCATTTCTTTTAATTTTGTACAAATTAATTATCTGGATCTAATGTCTCATTGTATAAGAAACATTAAATAACATATCCTTAGCCCATTTTTAAATACCAAAGAAGAAATTTTATGTGATCTTTTCCCGGTGACCCAGTTATGAACATACCACAAAATAAAAGGAAGTCAGTAAATTACTGGATACTCATTGGAAATAGTTAAACAAATACAAAAAAGTCATTTCACTTTCCTGTTCTGTCTTCTAGAACTAGCTTTCCTATTTATAAGAGGTTAAAGTGTACACTACTAGGGTTTTTTAGACATTTTACATAAGCTAGCATTTGCTTAGTCTTCTATGCATGTACTTTCTGATTATTTTCAAAGTATAGTGGTTTTGTAAAACCACAGTATTTTGGGTCACAGTCAAGAGTAAGATGATAACTGTGGTGATTTAATTGCATTAAAGTAACTTCAGATGCAGAAAGTTAAAATCCCTAGTTTCCCCCTGCAGTCAATGGAGATAAAAAGATTTCTTCAATGAACAGTTGAGCATAGATTTAAACTGTCCTCTTGTGATGCTTCTCTCTTTCCACTGCCAACAGGGGAGCCTGGGGAAGCTTGCCTGATGTTAGCTTTTGTGACTGCTTCTCAAGGCATCAAATTTGTCCCTTTGCAAAGTAAGCACAATTTTTATTGCAGTTTGTGAGAATTCCTCACAGTTACAGCAGGAGAGAATTTGACCAACTATCTGAGAAACAGAAGGCATTGGAGCTGGCAAACGGAGCTCTGCTGACTGGCATAATTATTTAAGACAGCAATGGCATGAGGAGCTGTATAGGCTCCCCTTCATTTCCCAGATAACACTCCTGAAATCTGTAAGGACCATCTCTAAACCTACAACATGGTTCTTTATGGTGGCTGACCTTGAACTTCCTTTATAAGCACTAACTCGGGCACTGCTTGGCAATGGCTGTTGGTCTAGGTTTAAAGTGAAAACACTAAAACTACTGTATTTTTCACAGTAAAGGGAAATATGACTAGTTTTAACAGTCTAAGAAGGATGGTATGGGAATCGCATAGAGAGTAGTGTTCTCTGGATTGTATGTTGGTTGAGCTGTCTTTGAATAATGTGGATACTCTACTTGTGCAACATTTCTGTGCCGACAGAGAACTCAGGTTGTAGTTGGGATTCCAGCACGATATTCTTCCCTCTTGATTCTCAATTGCTAAAGTTCTGGCACAAAACAGTGAGTGCTACTTCATAGGCATATCTACGCCGTGGAAAGAAAAAGGTGCAGGCTTGTTATTTCTTTACTAATCCCCCAAACAGAGAAGTTGGGCAGCTATTCTAATGACACCCAAGATGACCTGTCTTATTTGGGGGTGGAATTAAGCCTTGGTAGCTTGTGTACCAGACTAATGAACATGATGCTTCACTAGCTGTGGCTTTAGTGGCTCCAATTTGTACTATCTCAGGATCTACTTGCTATATTGTTTTGTTCTACAGGTGGTCCATTGCGGCCGTCACAAATGTTTTTCTGGTCTATACCACACTTGTTAGCTATGTCAGGAAATAGATAATGCTACATTGATTTAAAAATATTTTGCAGCTGACCACAGATTCAAAGAAACAATCCAGCCTGGGGGAAATACTTGCTCAAAGCTGGGCCATGATGAAACTAATGGAGAGTGCCACAGTTACATACACGTTAAAACTTCATGGAGTTTCAAGCCTGTAAATCAGTCTGCCCCAAATATCAGCTTCAGGACTGGGATCTAGGTTATTCTGATATTTTGGGGTTTAGATACATTGGAGATAAGGTGAACCCGGAAATTGGGAAATACCATTTTAAAATTGCAACTATTACTAAATGGATTTTGAAGTACATATATGTTTGAAACTCCTGATGCATTTAATAAATATGAACTTTTTTCCCCAAATATCTTCTATTTATTTTAATAAACAGTCATTAGTAAGTGCATCTTGTGAAAAAGTATTCATTCATTTTATTTGATGGAGGTCATAATCTAGATTTCTCATCTACAGAATTCTTATGTATCTTTTAAAATAGTCTTCCTTTTTATATTTTATGTGTATTTTGTGTGGTGTTTGCTACAGATGAGAGCCATGATAGAAAGATTTATGTCAGTGTAAGCTCCTCAAAAATTAAATATGCTCCATACCATCTCTTTTACTTGACAGACTCTGGGTGCCTGGTTCACAGGAAGACAAACCCCCCCATTTTTTCCTGTCTGATTTCTGATGAACAGTGTCGACGAAGCCCTAGAATCCTGAAGCTGCAGCTGGCACAGAAAATCATGTATTCAGGTAATATTAAATTCTCTGTATAATGTTATCTCATTCATAGTGTTACCTTTTCAGTCATGTTTTTTGAGAAGAAAAGGAACATATATTGCCAGCAATACATGCTGTCAAACTGGGTTTTTTTTAAGCATACAGGTCCTTACTCTGCGGTGATCTTTATACAAGTAGATGAGTATGCAGAGTGCCAGTGACATCTCTAAGGCTGTCTATGCAGGGGATCTGTCTGTGTGGGCTTGTTGCAGGAATGGGGCCATATGCTGATGTAAAACCATTCATGGAACTTCCATTCATGTTCCTGTCAGACTGAGAGCAATAAGCCATATGATCCTCATTTGTAAAACTTTGATGTTAAGTCAAAATAGCTTCAGTCTATTCCTTGCCACTAACTTTTACATTTTCTTCATTAAAGGAGAGTGCAAGTGCCATCTTATCATGATACTTGCAACTGATAGTTTCAAAAAATTTTGTTTCTTCTACTACTACTACTTCTTTTTTGTTTGAAGTACTAAATTTTGACTTCTCTATCTCTGCCAGGAGCTTTATCCCTTGGGAAATACTTGTCAAATGTAAATGAGCTACCAAATCTATCATCTTTCTTTAACAGAAGTATGCTGTGCACTTAGGAACAATGCATCAGAGAGCTGGGACAATGATGTTATTTATTATTAGAATGATTAGAAACTAACCGACATTTCTGATTTATTTTCTACTCTCCTGCACATATAGAAGTAGAGTGAAAAAGAGGGCCTTGATATTCATCAATATTTATATCTTTTAACATTAATACTTGCAGGGATTACTTTGATATCAGCCTTATGCATTTTCCAGACACAGTTATAGTCCATCATAGATTTTATTAGGCACATTTTCAAAAAAGCAATTGCAAGCATAATGATAAATGCTTCTTCTCCATTGTCAGAAGCTTTGAAGGTTGTGCATCTCCTTTAACAGCATATCAGCAATTTAAAAAAAAATGACTCTATTTATTAGTTCTCATTTCACAAAGCTCTTTGAGCATCCATTATGAAGTGCATATGGAAAGTAAAGAGTTGCTGATAGCATATGGACCCTCTATGAATATCACATGCCATAGTTTCTGTTTCTCATCATGATGACTTTAGTGTCTCTTGCATAAAAATTGTACTGCTTATTGCTGCTGAGTTCAGCTCTTCCCACTTCTTTTTTTATCACCCAGTGACATAAACCTTTTTTAAAAAAGTCATAATCTCCATGGCAAATAATCATAATATCATAAAGACATAGTTTATATGACTTTACTCTCTGTAATTGCATTAAGTGTAGGATTAGAACTTCTGTTCCTGCAAGGAATCTTTTCACATTAGGAACTTGTTTTTCCTTGAAATGTGCTGTGGGTTCATTTTACTTTCTCAGGTGTTTAATTATTCAGTGTATGCTGAGTCAACCCACTACATGTACAGGTCACTGGCAGCCAATGAGAACAAAGAATTAATTATCAGATCTTTAATTAAAAGGAAAAAAAGCCTAATAAATACATAGAGAAAATCCAACTGGTTTTCACATTTTCACCAATATAACAATGTGTTATAATTTACCCTAAAATATCTTTTAGGATCTTTGTCTGGAAAGAAAGTCAGGGCTTTTGATTAGTTCAAATGACACACTGAAATATAGAATTTCTGTTTGGTTCATTTTGTATTATGCACCAAGTTGTCTTTGTGTCTGAGAAAGAATGAAATAAAACCAAAAAACCAACCTGCATAAGCTATTGCAGTTTTGTGGTTGTATTGTCAGACTGCCAAAGAGCTCAACCACCTTTAAAACCTAAATTTGACTGCACTACATAACAAAAGCTCAGTACTTGCCAGCCTCCTAATTCAAAAGTAATGATTATACATATATACAAAGGTGAAAATTTCAGTGGAGCACTAGTCTGGCCATGTGCAGACACCTCTGTGATTGCTTGTTGTAACCCTGGGTTGCATTCTGCCACTTAGACGACTTACAGAGAAAGTTTACGTTCTACCTGTCCTTGTTTGTGGTCATGTCAGCCTCTGATGGTCAGGTCTCCAGAGGAGGTTAAATGCTGCATTGAATTAAGTGTTAAAAACCCCTATTTTTACCAGTGCTCCAGTGAGCATGTGTGAATTATCTAATGTTCATGGCTGCTGTCTGCAGCGTGCCAAGTTGCATGGGGAGCACCAGAACAGTAACAGCAGGAGATATGGAATAGTCTCTGGAGGAGACTACTACTAACAGTATTTGCAGATCTTTGAAGTATCTCCCTAAAGCCTTAGCATATGGGAGTCTGTGACTGAAGATAGGTATAACACACGCAGGGTAGAGGCCAAAGTTCCAGGCTGTAACAAGGAACTGTGCCCTACGAGCTGAAATGTCCCACAGCACCAGTTGTTGCATCCCAGCTTTGCCCTCACTCTCTGGGGTACAGCATGCCAGACAGCTGCCCACCAGTCTGACCAGCTGGGAATGGTATGTGTGATGATGGAAAGGGAGAAAAGTCCAGGGACTGATTTACTGGTGGGGCCATGGGAAATAGGAGTTGGGATTCTGTGGTGTAAACCCCATGATCTGTCTATGAGATTTGACAGGGGTGCGCTTGCTGCCTCAGAGCTGCTAAGCAGCTTGCCCCCCATCCAGTTGCCCTCATGTCATGTGTTGATTTATAATGGTGGCTGGTGAATACTAGAAACTGTATAGTCAGCACTCATGCAATACAAACACAGAAGTTATTGCCTTTTTCATCTTTCCTGCACTGTGTGTGTATCTTTGGGAAACCTCCGCAGGGAAACCTCCACAGAGGAACCTCTCTCAAATTACTGTAGACACTCTCACTTTTTCATCTTTGTAGTGGCCTCCTTACAGCCATGAGCCTTGTCCTAACCGAGGTTTGGAGGAGAGATCCTACTTTAAAAATCATCT
Organism: Phaethon lepturus; assembly: GCF_000687285.1. Taxonomy (NCBI): domain Eukaryota; kingdom Metazoa; phylum Chordata; class Aves; order Phaethontiformes; family Phaethontidae; genus Phaethon; species Phaethon lepturus. The sequence goes on from NW_010526891.1 coordinate 24,427, forward strand.
TTTCTTCCATAGAGAAGTCCATATCCTTTGAAATGCTGAGATCAGTGGCCTTCCAGATTCAGGGCATTTTCTGAACGTAGTAGCTTGATCCTTAATGACTTTAAACAAGGGCATCCCAGCTGAGAGTGCTCGACTGCCCAGCAGGAAGAGCCACTGACCTCAGCATCGTCAGGATCAGGCCTTATATAATTGGCCAGTAGCCTGAAGGTTTGTGTCACATTTTGGTATTGTTATACCTTTCCTGCTGACCTCATTACTCTCTTTTTGTAGAATCAACAAATGTGCAATTTGGCTCATTTAGTTATAAAGCGTAATGGGGACTAATGATAGAACAGTCCTTTTTCTTCTTCTGTAAAAAAAGAACAGACAGCTGGAAAGCAGCTAAAATGCTCCTCAGGGTGTCTGCAATTACACAGCTGAGAAGCACTGCTGGCCCTCACATCACTCCAATTGTCACAGCTGTATGATCCACTAACGAAAAAACCAACTGCTCTCTCCTTCCACTGTTGCCATCTGGAATAAGGGAAGGATATTTCAGATAGTGTTAAAAATGACTACTGTGCCTTTAAAGCTTTTGTTATGCTGCAAGCCGATGAGTGTTTGCAATTTCAAAGTGCTTTTTGAGTGTCTAACCAGTGAAACAAAGATTTTTAATTCTACATTTAGAACGCAAAGCCCACCCAAGCAATATAATTCTTTTTATAGCTTTCCTGAAATGGTCACAATCTGTGTACAGGGGATGGGTAGCAGGAAAAAATGTTGGGGAATTTTGCTGTTAGGGCTGAGCCTGGTTTGTGGACTTTGTTTGCAATTTACTGGAGAGACAATTCTCCAAGGTCTCATAAGAAGATTTTTTTTTGGTATGTAATTTAGCTTTTGTCATCATTTGCACAGGATGAATTCTAAACACTTTGAATGCTGTGGCCTTGAGTACCACTAACTCCCAAGGGACGGCATTGGGCACTGAAGCCACTTGGCAATACTGGGCACATGAGAGAAACGTGGTAAGGGAATCTATATCTATCAAATTTCACATATTTACAACTCCTGGAGAGGCCACTATTACTGCTTTCTCGTTTGTTTTCAGGACATCAAAGAGGGCCAACTACTAAGAAGCATTGCAGCAAAGATCCCAGTCTCAGAAATCACTGAATATAGAAACGCTCAGCAATGCTTCAGTGGGTCGTCTTGGTTGCCCCATGCCAAAACACTCATGGTGTCATATTTTGATCAGGAAAACTACTATAAAACATGCTTATATTTGAAACTAAGCTAGAATTTTTAGCACTAAAAACTATTCACTTCCACTATGTCTATTAACTTCTGCTGTGTGAATTAACTGTGCTGAAAGACCCGTCTTTAAACTTGCTCGCTTAGGCTGCAGATGCCTCAGCAAAGGAACTAATACAAGCTGCAGAACCTGCCTGAGAAGCAAAGCGGGTACCTGGGGAGACAGGAGGAGCAGAGAGTGGGGTTATGTCAGCTGCACTGTAAGAAAAAAGACCCAGGTAGTTTGGTGTCCATCACAGCCAGTGGCCAAAAGGTGATTTATAGGGAAAAATGTAGCAGGACATAGACAAAGAGGTAGGGATTTTTTTGTTTTCCAAGCTGAAGAGTTATAATATGCTTGGTTATTTCTCATCTTGATGCCATTTCATACCTTTGATAAGAGTCATTGCCTTCTGTGAATCTTTTTGAGATGGAGACCAGAGGAGCATTTTCCAAGATGCTCTTATACCAAAGATTTTGTACTGTGGAAAAACAATTTTTTGTTTTGTTATCTATTCCTTTCCTAGTAACTACTTGTGTTTTATTTGTGTCCATTGTTGATCGTTTGGCTGACAGGTCCTAAGCTGAGGTTGAAGCAGCTGTTACTGTGGCAGTGTGGATATAACATTACTAGTCTCCTATATTGCTAATTTCTTTATGTGAAATAGTTACAATTCACCACTTCAATTTCTGTTTAGACCAAAACCTTCTAATTTGTACTAGTAAGCAAGGCCAGCACATGTTTTTTATTTCAACTAATGGTTGACACCAGGGACTAAGACAGGACTTAGTATGAGTCTATAAAACAGGTAAACTACAGGCCTTTAGAAACAGAAGAGAGTGGGTTCCAGACTTTTGGGATGAATTATATCAGGAGGGGATAATTCTCTCCACAGAACTTTTTTGTGTATTATTTGCAAATCTTGCAAAATACTTCTTGAAGTGTTCTTGAAGCTGCTTTGCCAAGGAACACAGTAGCTTTGTGTCACTAGGCACTATTTTTTTGAAAGAATTATATATTTAAAATGTTAATCAATGTGTGTATGTTTCAGATTGCAAATAGTCTAAGACGCAGATTTCAAGCATTATTCATTTCTTAAAATGCAGCTGAATTATCCTGTTAATGTTGATAAGTAGCATAGTTTGAAGCAGTAAAACTCCATACTGTTGCTAGGTTTTATAGTATCAGAAAATTTTATATTTTATTATTATATTTTTACTCTGTCCTTGCAAAAACAGGATGATTTCTAGCTCTCCACAACCTGTGAGCAGATAACAGCATTTCTGAAGGTAAATAAAATACAGTTTCTTAGCCTCACTGTCACTGCAAACACGACTGCATAAGAACCTTTTCCTGAACCTTCCTGCTACAAAACTCTTCAAATTCAGAAGGAGATAGCTGCTGTTTTATGCATGCTTTTACACTGGATTACTAGAGACGGTATTTTCTCACATTAGGTGGATGTTCTTAATTTTTTTTATCACTTCTTTCCTTTTCCTTTTCTTTTGCATTAGAGAAAAGTCTTGCTATTCTAGGCATAACAGTGTATGGTTGGCTTATTCCACAGCAAACACCCACCACTAGATCCCACCTAGTAAGATTTGTTCACTGACACTGGCTGGAGGTTTGAAAGGAAAAGCCTTGCACACCATTGGTTGCTTTTTAGGAAACAGGCTGTTATCTGCTCTGGATCAAAAACCAGGATGAATGTCCAGATCTTTGGGTTCTGATTTAAAGGAGAGAGATCTCAAGAGACTGTATTTAACACTCTGCTGTTGTGCTATTTTTAATATTTTGATTAATAAAGTCGACTGACCAAGGAAACAGGTAGGCTAAGTGAATTTCCTGACGGTTTTCTTATTGTTTGGATAACCTGACCTATTTCTTTCATCCTCTTTACTATGGTTTAAGCTTAACTAATTGGATGGCAGTATTGGTCATCAGCAACATACGGGAACTTTTAAGATTTTTCATTTCTCGTACTTGGTCTTTTCTAGCAGTTGGGGGAGGGGTGATGGCTGGCTCTTCTATCTCTCTTTAAAGATGCAGAGAGGAAGTAAAATAATACAAAGATACATTTTTATTAAAAAAAAAATCTGTGTAAGGATTTGAGTTGTGAAATTACAGATAACTCTTAACATCCAACAAAATACTTTTCTAGCACTACAAATTGCAAATGAAGTGTAATATCATTCTCTGTTTCTTAATGGAAAGTGTGATACCAGCTTATTGAAATGAGCCCTCAATATTACAAGTCTTCAGTTAATCTTTAAATAGAACAAAGTGAGTCAGACTCAAACAATTATGTTTGGAACAAAGAGATTTGATTACTCAACCAGAGGCGTCTAGCTTTTAACTCAATACCGTAATTTTGAATATGCACATGTAGTGATCACTATGAATATTGCTCCATAGTTTAGTCTTTTAAAAGTCTTGTGAGGAAACAATTACAAAAGGCCAGTTTCAGACTTGGTATAATTAAATAGAGTGGAACTATACCAATGATACATTTGGCTCAAGATCACTCTAAAGTCTAAATAAAGATTTTAAGTGTGCAACAGTTTCTGATTATCTAACAAGAATAGAATAAGTGTGGACATTTCTAGAAACTATTAAAGACTTCTGACTCCATTAGAAATCCAGAAAGAATCAACTAAAATAGAGTAAATATTACAGCTGGCACAATTTTTTCCCTCCATCATTCTTTACACTGTACTGATTTCCAGTCCTCTAGCTATTGCGACATCCAGGAGAGATGTAAGTTTCTATTTTGTCCTTGGACTAAAGTTCTCCTATTTTGCCATCAGATTCCTTTTTGTCCTGTATGTATCCCAGAGCTATCACAGCTTTCAGTATTGCAACACTGCAGTCTTAGAAATCTGGAACAACTGCAGATTTCAGTGCTAGATGACTGCTCGCCAAAGGAGAGAGAATACCATCATCATCATCATATCGTGCATTAGCTCCTCCCTATATACAGACATAATGAGCCTGGAATTTGCCTAGGAAATGGGAAGACTAAGGACACCCCTGACCTCAACATTTGTGGAGTTCATAGGTGAGGTGTTTCTCCATTTATTTTGCTAGAAGGAGGAGGGAAGGCATGATTTGCTAGTATGTTCGAAGTATAGTTACTGGACTACACACAGACAGTGGTTATGGTCATATTTTTTGGTAGTAAGAACATATGGAAACCTACCTGAAAATCCACAGGCTCACTTCTTTTCCTGACTGTAGGATACTGTAGGATGTCCTGCATTCCACTAATCACTCCCTATCAGGTTGAATGGGTGTGCCAGGGTAGTTGGATATAAGGCTTAAGGATTTATTCAGCCAGAAAGGTGTCAGACCATCTGCAGTGCTTGCTGCCAACTCCCTCAGCAGGGTGACTAGTTTGCATCCTGTTCTGAGGTGCCTTTTACTTCAGGCTATTCAGGGCATCAGCTGAAAAATGTGTTTGATGATGTGCTTCCAGGAGCAAAAAAACATAGGTGCACTTAACCACAGCCCCGAGGTTCCTCTGTGAAGCTGTGCCAAAGTGCAAATACCACTTTATGAACTAGGGACCAAGAGCATGGAAAGTAGGGTATAATGAACATGGTAATCAGCAGGCTGAGTAGATTATAAGAACTAGCCATGAGTGACCAAGAACACGAAACAATTGAGTTTTATTAGACTTTTTTGGGTTTCTAAACTCTAGTAGAATATTTGGTGAGGGGTTATGCTTTCATTCTGTTCATGCTTTTAATTTGAAAAGTTACTGTTTCCTGGTGGTAATATAATTGAGTAAAAATTGAAAGCACACGTTGTGAGGGGAAGATTAATTACATGAAAGCTTAACAGAGGCCATTATAAATGAGAAAGATAACTTGGCAGGCATTTCTTGGATTAAGCAGTTAAATGTCCTCACCATAACTCTTAGTTGTAGGGTATTCACTGTTTCTGGAAATATGGTATATGTAAGATTGTAACTTTTCCTCAGAGAAGCCTTGACAATATTTTGATTGTGTTTTACCAGCTGGCCTTATATCCATATATTAATAGGCCATCAGTTTAATAATGGATCTAAATCTTAGCATGAGTGAACTGCTTAATTCAATTCTCTGCATAGGCTAAAACTCAAAAAGAAAGTAAATGTTTTCTTTGGTCATGTGGACAAGTTTCAAGGAAGTACATGTGGCTATATAGGTATGCTTTAATTAGCATAGACTTTGAAGTTTTGTATTGGAAAATTCATTTCCAATGAGGTAGCATGGCAGCGATGAAAATTTGGACAATGGATTGTTAGATGAAGTAAGAAGGAAGCAAATACATAGATCTACAATAATTTAAACATGCAATCTTTGTATGAAAGTTATGACAAATACAGTTATTGTTCTCTTGATTGTTCATTTATAAACTTAAGGTTCTTAGGGTTTTATATAAAATTTCAATTCAATAGTATTTTTCATAATGTCTCTAGTTCGTAAAACAGAAAACTCTTCTACTAAACAATATAGTGGAAAATAAATGCTGACTAATTTACTAAACACTGTAGTTAGAACTTTTTCTTTTGCTCAGGTGTACAAGACAGTGTAATTGCTCACAAGATGTATTCTGCCTGTATGAATACATGTGTGGATATTGGAATGAAGTCCAAACTCCTTTTACTAATCTTATTATTCTAAGCATCAGGAAATAACGAAAATATGAGTTTTCCAGTGGATATTAGTATCAGTGTCCTTGTCTACTTTTCTTGTAATTTTTATTATATTGCTGCAAAATGCACTTGATGAGAATGGGAATCAACAGTAACCCTTATTTTTTGCAAAGTGTCAGAGAACAATCTTCTAATATCTATGAGAGATAAAGAAATACTGCTACTCACATTTAAATGTGAGGAATTGATGTGCCCCTATTTCTTCATGTAATTCCACCTATGTCCAAAAGAGAGTTCTGAAAACCCCTGAGAGCTGCCACTTATCTCCCAAGCTGCTGTACAAGCTTCCAGGCACCTATGGTTTTGTTTATATGTGTACTCAGGTGTTCCTCTGTCCCAACACATCTGAACTTCTCTCATCAGATGCCAAAGCCTCATCCTCAAGAGGTCTGAAAGGCTGCATGAATTTTACAGAGCAACCTCTCTCATTGCAGGATTAGACAGTAGTTCCTTTAAAGAGGAAGACAAAGAACCTCTTACATCACTGTGAACAGCTTTTTAGCCTCAGAAAACAGCCCCTTGAAATTGTGTTAAGTATGATTGGAAGCCTTTAGAGAACTTGTGATTGAGACTTCTGGAAGACTTCAGCACTGTTTTCCCTAGCTCCTGGATTCAATGAGGCTTAAGCAAAAGACTATCGACCTGTTCAGGCATTGGCAGCTTGTGCAGCATGTGTAGGAGCAGTTGCAGCTACCTAGGGAATTTCAGTCCAAGCAAAGAAGCATGCAGGTATTTTAATTGCTTGGATTAATGAGTTGGAACAATTTACAACACTTGGCCAAGTTACCATTTTTCTGCCTTGTCATCAGCTGCACAGCTTGCTGAGTTTCTTCTGAACTCCCATAATTTGCAGTCTGGCATACCAAGGTAAAACATAACTCTTGTTGTGTATGACCAATAAACACATGCTTTATTTCAAGCACTTGACTAATCCTATCATTGTGCAGAAAAGCAGTCAAGTCCATGTTCATCTCCTTGAAGTTAGTGGGAGCTGAGAACAGAATGAAGATAAAATGTGTACCTGAGTGCTTTGCTAAAGCAGTATTCAAAGGAGCTCCATTTGTGTAATCTTTTCTGAGAGGCATACAGTCTGCTGTATTTCATTACAGTAATTCCGTTTTGTTGATAAACTTGTGTAATTATTCTCAGCTGTAAATTTTCATAGCTACAAAATGTGTTGGTTTAAAAAGCAAAAAGTAGTAGTTAACATTGGATTCATAATGAGTAGTGGGCAGATGGAAGGAGAAAAAAGAATTTTATTACTTCAATACACACTAAGCAATCTTTGCTTTATTGTCAATTCTAGCTAATTTGTACATGAAAACCTTCTAGAAGGTTCATGTAGCACTTTCAGCCCTTCGAAGTTAGGATTTCTTTTTTTTATTTATGAATAAAATAATTATCTATCTCCATGTTATTTTAACACATAGCTATGATTTTATTTTGTTTTCTTTTGTTTTGATTTTTGCACCCATTGATAGCATATGTTGTGCACAGAAACTGAAACCAGTTTGGAGACAACACTAACATTTCTGTATGACTAATGTATTTAAATATCAGATACTGAAATATCTTATCAAATACTACAATATATATCTATAAAGACTAGAATGAGAAAATATATCTCTCACGATAGTGTTAAAGTAGTAATTAAGTTAAGCTAGATTCAACGCAGATGATTTAACTTGCAATAGGTACTGACTTGCTGCAGTCACTGGCTACAGATACACTTGGTTATGCTCTTTAATATTCTTTGTTCTGTGCAGAACTGATGACATATGCACATATGAACATAGTTAATTGAAAATTAATCAACGTGATTGACAATTAGTTTCCTTAGTTTCATTGAATTTCAGTTGGTAAAAAAGTTTCTCAAATTTACAATGATAATTTGCTAATTTACTAAATAAAACTACTTAGGTGAAATTCCATATGCCGTTCATTTGGTGAGATCTGTCAGAAAAAAACCCCACCATATTTCTATCAATTTTATATATAAATAGATATATATAAATAAAGAAGGCACACAGAATAGGCTTAAGGCTTACATACAGTCAGTAAAGACTTCCTGGCAGAAGATTCAAACCATAACCAAAAGGGCATTTCTCTAAAGCAAGAGGTAAATTGACAAAATAGTGCTCATTTAGTACATAATACAGAGTTCCTTCAAGATCCATAAGATCATACCCTAGGTATGTTATTTGGCTGCCTTTTCTGCTGAAGTCTGTGGATCATTCCACTTCAAGCTGAAGTTAATGGAGTCAGAATGAGCCTTTATTTAGAGTTCTTATAATTAAAGTGCAATTACACATTTTTGCAGTTAAATGTTTGGTTGAAAATGGTCTCCTTGGCACTCACGACTTTAGTGGAGACCATCTTTGACAGCCTATGCATAACACATTTAACATTTTTGAACATTACTTCCACAGGTCTACTTCCAAAAGATGGTTTTCAAATGCAATTAAATTTGAGTTTGGGGCAAAAACTGTGCCAGATTATAAAAGGATTCCGTCTAAGTGGAAGAGAGTGTTGTGAAGACATGGCTACCATACTATAGTTGACTTGTGGTTTTCAAAAGCAATTATCTTCTGTAAGCTGAATGAACACCATTTTCATCTTGGCAATTAATGAACTACAGTGAAAGCAATATCTTATTATTATTGTTGACAAAAGAATAGAATCCAGCTATTAGTGTATGGCTAGATTTACTTTGACCTAGCAGCAAGAGAAAATAATGATACTGTAAAGGCAGGCTACTAAATCACAGAATCACAGAATCATTAGGGTTGGAAAGGACCTTCAAGATCATCAAGTCCAACCTTTAACCCAACACCACCATGCCCACTAAACCATGCCCCGAAGCACCAGATCCACATGTCTTTTGAATACTTCCAGAGGTGATGACTCTACCACCTCCCTGGGCAGCCTGTTCCAATGCCTGACCACTCTCTCGGTGAAGAAATTTTTCCTAATATCCAATCTAAACCTCCCCTGGCACAACTTGAGGCCATTTCCTCTCGTCCTATCACTAGTTACTTGGGAGAAGAGACCAACACCCTCATTGCCACAACCCCCTTTCAGGTAGTTGTAGAGAGCGATAAGGTCTCCCCTCAGCCTCCTCTTCTCCAGACTGAACAACTCCAGTTCCCCCAGCCACTCCTCATAAGACTTGTGCTCTGGCCCCCTCACCAGCTTCGTTGCCCTTCTCTGGACACGCTCCAGCACCTCAGCATCCTTCTTGTAGTGAGGGGCCCAAAACTGAACACAGGATTCAAGGTGCGGCCTCACCAGTGCCGAGTACAGGGGCACGATCACTTCCCCACTCCTGATGGCCACACCATTTCTGATAAAGGCCAGGACGCTGTTGGCCTTCTTGGCCACCTGGGCACACTGCCGGCTCATATTCAGCCGGCTGCCAACCAGCACCCCCAGGTCCTTTTCCTCTGGGCAGCTCTCCAGCCACTCCTCCCCAAGCCTGTAGTGTTGCATGGGGTTGTTGTGACCAAAGTGCAGGACCCAGCACTTGGCCTTACTAAACCTCATACAGTTGACCTCTGCCCATCGATCCAGCCTGTCCAGATCCCTCTGCAGAGCCTTCCTGCCTTCCAGCAGATCAGCACTCCCACCCAAATGTTGAATTCAAATAGAAGTTATCATAAATTAGTACAGTTTCTTATGAATGTTGATCTTTATATGTTCAGTTTTCATCTGAAGATTTGCATCCTTTGGTGAATTTCAGATAGAAGAGTAGTTGCCCTTCTAATTATGGGATTTAACACACATATAAAAAGATGTACCGGTGCCAGAACTTTATACTCTACTCTATCACTGCAGTCATTGGCATTATAGAGTTATTGAACATTCTGTATTCTCTTTATGCAATGCAAATTTCGTACCACAGGTACTGGCTCTGAGTTTCCAGGACACTGAAAGGAAAGTCCAAAGGTCTAAAATGAAGCCATGAGCTAACAATAACCATCTGAATTGAGCAGGTTTTCCGTTGATGCAGCAATTAAAATGTCATATCCACCGGGTTAGTCTTAGTCATCTAATCGTTTTTCAAAGACACACTAAACTTCATGTTATCAACTCCTCATCAGAATATCAGCCTGTACTCTGTTACTAACGATCTCCACAGAAGATGCTGTCATGCTGTGACAACCAGAAGAAGAATTTTCTCTGTTAAATATTCCTTCTTACTCTTAAAGCTTGATGAGCGACTTCCTGGCTTTGAATTGTGATACCATCTCTGGTGCAAACTGGATCATTTAGCAAATGGCCACATAGCTGAGAATTCAGGAGTAGCCATGTGTGTAGCCATGTATTACTGAGGATTTATACATCTATGAACATTAGTTTCACACTAAGTCCATCTCCACACTGCTTACCTGACCAAATTTTCTTTTAATGTTCTTGACTTTGTGATCTTTTTATAAATCTGCATTTATATCTTTGCACATTGAAAATTTGTTCCTATCCTTATTTTGTCATTTATAAACTGGAGAAGGATTAGCAGGAGAGAAAACTGAGTACAGGAAGCCAATAGCACAATTTTAGGTCATATACTCTTCCCCATCTCATAGTATAAATGAAAAAGCTTATAGCAGTTTTCTAATGTTTTACCTCAGTGGCAAAAGAATTGCAAGAAACGTTCAGCAAAAAGACTCAATACTGGTGTAGCAAAGGAAATTTCAATGTTTCTCTTGTTGTGAAAACAAGAATTGTCATTTAGGAGATGGAAGGAATTACAGCCAAACGATTTAGCACTCTGTTGTCATTATGTAAAGAATAGTAATGCCAAGGATTTCTGGCAAGTTCTGTGTACAGTGCTTGTAAGAGAGATTGCTGCAGCCAATGCATCCATAGGAAACAAGTACAGTGTGATTGGGTGAGAAAGAAGGATGTGGAAAGAGGTTATAAAAAGCAGAAGTCACAACAACTTTTTTGTCTAAGCAGTTGATAGATATGTAATGCTTTTTAGCAAGATAAATATTTCAACAGACATATATAACCAGTGGTTCTAGTCTTCCCATTACTTTTCTCCATCTGCCACCATCTTCAGATGCCCTGCATGGTAAAAGAAATGAAAATCCTGTAAAACAAGTAATGTGGGGGAAATGACTTTCTGAATTCTATGAAATTTTTTGTTTGTTAAAGCAAAGCTGTATTGTAATCATTGCATGCATACAGAAAGTAATCTGTGCTCCTGATGCTTGCTGTATTTTGTCTGAGCTTTTATGATTACTAAATAAACATGAGAAGCCTTTTTTATGCTGCCTTAGCTGCACAGTAGAAAGTGTTACAATAGCACTGCTAGTCTGTTTCCCAGGTGACAATTCTTCACATCAGTTAGACGAGAAGACAGTGATTTCTCTGCAGTAAAATTAGCAGAGCTGAAAGTATTTCAGTAAATGTTACCTTTAAAAGTTGCCATTCAAAAGATATATAATTAGTAGCCTTGGAAAATGCCATAATCAACATAGAAAGTGAGTTATCTGAAATCTTGTAAATGAAAGACCCTTCTGGGGATATTCTTGTCCTGTAGTGATCAGGCAGAAAAAAAAGAAATACAAATGATACAAAATCATCATTAGAAAAAACAAGTGAATCAAAAATCTGACAGCACTCTAGTACTGGAAAACAGAGGAAATTTAGGACAGTGAAGATGATATTACTAAGGCTTTAAGTTTGTAAAGCTATTGTTTTAAAAACAATAGGCCAAAAACATAATAAACACAGGAATTATAATTACCATAGTCAGAAATTTTTATGGGGTTTATTAGTTATTATTAGATGTGCTGTCTCTGTATCACTAACTGATGCTAAATAAGGTAAGAGTATGGAAAAGAACAGTTATTCTCTGGTTATGAAAACATCATATGCCAACTTTAAGAGTGGAAAAGCAGAAAAACCCTGGTAGGTAGGTAGGTATGTAGAACACTAAATTCTTCAATAATTCAATTTTTTTTTAAATGGACAGTAGCCAAGTGGACTGATAAATATATCTAATCAGAGACATCTTTTTGAGTAAGAAAGATCCTAATTCTAGCTTCAGGCAAAGAAATGGGAAACTTTGAGTTCTGGATAATAAAATTTAATAATTTAATAAAAAATAACTAAAGCTTATAGATGGCTCTCTGCTACCGGCTGTCATTGTACATATTTCAAAACTCACAATTTCATTGTGGTCTGCTGCAGTCTATTCTGAGTCTATTCTGAGCTCACTTTTATGCTAAAATTGCTTCTTCTAAGTAGTGTAGTTCATATTTCTTTAATTTTTTAAATGTTTTAAGTAAACATCACATACATTTACTTAGAAACCCAATTATAGTAAATTGTTTACATGAAGCAACTGGACAGGATGATTTTATGAAATTATAAAGGAAATATATTGATTAGTAACACAATTAAATGAGACGTTAGATGTTTATATTACTGCAAATATTCCAAATAGTTTATTAATTTAGAATGCAGCAAAGGTACTTGGATTGTTTAAAAATATCTGAGTGCTTTGGAAATATGATGCCTAAAAGCATTGCTTCAAAGATAGATTCCACAATATTTTTTAAGTTGAAATGCTGAAAGCAGAAGCTATAATGTAAAATGTGCTAAGCGTACAAGTATTTTTTACTGCGGTGTCACTATTGGTATTTTACCAGAATGACTTTTCCTTTTTTTTTTTTTTTTGGAGGGGAGGTCCTTCACTCTTATTTTCCTTTTGTCCTTCATAATGCCTTTATGAAGTCTCAGTACTGCAGCCTACTGCAAACAGTGTTTTTTAATAAACCGTTATCTTGCCTTCTCATATAACAAGCGTTAATAGATTCTTTCTGATGTCTGAGAACTGACACAATGCCACTTAACAGAGATATCACATAGAGATACTAACTCTAGTGCCAAAAGCAGTATGATGACATTAGTACTGCAATGTGTGCTTTGCTGGTAAAACTATTAAACTCTCTCTTTCTTTCCTGCCTCTCATCACAGGAAATTAATTTAAGTGCAGGACAGTTTTAGTATGTCTGTACAGATCCTCATTCTGGAAGTAGCTCAGTTGGAGCTATTTTGTTTTCTCCTTCGTTTGTGAGGAGATGCCCAGTACTCAAGAGAGTAAATAATACATTTAAATGTGCTGCAACTAGCAGAGGAGATAGGATTAGGAAGAAGGCAGAGGGAGAACGCCTGGGAGAGCAAAGCGGGCTAAGACTGTATATTTGCTTATGGAATTGCCACTGTCCTTATGATGACATATGTCCCTGTAGTACCTGCCAGCTTTATAATTTTTAGATGCAAACTTTATGACCTTTCTAGTTGCACTTGACCAACTATAAGATGAAATTAATGATGTGTACATGAAATATTTGGTTTAGTTTACTAATATTTCACACATATATTCCTCTTGTTAGATGATGGGCATTACAGGAATCACAGGTATATGATATGGCTTTAAACTTTTCTTAACTGTAGTAGCTTTAATGAGCAATGAATGTCAATGAACTTTAAAAACCAAAAAGAATGCCAAATATTTTGCAGTTGTTTTCTTTTTCCTTAACAAAAAATAAAAGTGGCAGTGCCACTGATTAGATACCAGATGACAATGTTCATGTAACATAATTGTGGTAGCAGATAAAGGCAAGTCAGGGTTTGGTCTCCAAAATATAACTTAATGCATTCAGTAAGATGGTGTCCCAAAAGCATCCATGCTCCCAGGGCAAGCCTAGAATGAATGCAAGGACAGAGCCAAAAAGAACAGGAATGTGGGAGATACTGAGACAGTTACAGCTGACGTCTTAAGCAATAATGTCATACTAACTGCCTTAGCCATCAAATGTTTGGTAGCTGTCATGAAATGTGGAGTTTTGAAGTGACTGAGTAGGATGCCAGGGTCATTCTTCTGCAGATATTTTGGAATACATATCCCATGAAGGAAGGAAAAGTAATTTGATTTGACAATCTCAAACAAAAGCTAGCAGAATGCAACAGGAGGTTGGAAAATCTACCACGCTGCATTTTGTCCAGACAAGAGGGAATGGAACATCTGCTTTTGCTATATTTCACTTGACTCTCTGTCCATCTCCTTTTCCTCTAAAACTTTTGAAAATGGTCTGCTATATTGTCGTCTTTCTCTTCATACCACCAAGTGACTGAGAAATGGTGGGCTTTAAGAGCAAACTGAATAAAATGGGAACACCCACACAGGCCAATGAATAATGTTACTTATGGCATGCATCATATGTTTTTTCTGTTAATATTTTGGGTTTCTGAAGGGTTTGGGGGATTTTTGGTAATTTTGTTGTGTTTCTTTTTTAACATCTCCATTGAATGTTAATGGTGGAAGTTGTTTTGTTTTGGTTTATCATCTGACATTTCTTGATTGTGATTGTTTGCATGCTACAGAGGTTGATACAATCTACCTGTATCTAAATGGCACCGACTGGTTGATCTATATATGTATCCACAGACGCTTTTGTACTTCTGCTTTACCTGGCAAAGGATTGAACAAAACTCTTAAATTTCACAGATGACTACAGCACTACGTTTAGCATTCTTTTAGAACTTTTTGTTCTGCTCTAACTCAGGCAAGGGGTAATAACTTCAGCATAATATTCATATACACTGCACCAAGTATGCATGTGATATTGTTTCAACTGTTTGGATTCTGTACAACATGTGGCGAGAAAAAATGATGAACAGCAAAATGAATATGTAATGAGTTCATGTGGTTGAACCAATAAACAAGACTACTGCAGCATGCAATCAAGTTTATTGTGTACATGTACAATAATCTTGGCAAATGAAATGCTGAGTAAGTAAACCATGAGGAACCATTTGGGACTGTTTTGTATTAATTTTTTATTTTGTGTTTGTGAAACATTTTTTCTAAAATTGTTTAAAATAAACTCTAGAGTGACCTGCTGTGCTGTCCAACCAGCTAGGTGATTTCTGTTAATATATCAAACAGTGTAATGACATTTAGAGGGGAAGAAGGAACTGTGTGGCAGTGCTACTTTACTCCCTCCTGGAGCCTCACACGATGTCATTTATGTCATGCTGAGTGCTGTTTATTTTAGAATAAGAGACATTTACAAGTTTGACTCCTAAAGTACTTTGAGACAGCCTACTAAAAAGGCACAAACAAAAAATAAACAGAAGAATTGCATGATTTTAATGAAGCATCACCAATTTCCAGCAGATGCATAACTGCCCTATTTGTATTTTGTAAGACTGCAGAAGGCAGTCGGACTACAAGATGTTTTTCTGTGGCCTAATGTGTGGTTTCACAATAGATTAAAGCAGATGTAAAATTGTGATCCCTACTAAAAGGGCCATCTAAGCTGCATGCTGTTGCTGCTTTTCCTGCATTGGTTCAAGTGATTGTGTGTAGTAGGGTTGAAGAGTAACTCTTCATCAGCAAAGCTTAATTTAGTTTTCAGTAGGATCAATGAGCATATTTAACTTCCTAGGTGGCTGTAGAATACTTCTTTCTGCCCAGTAGTTCCTACCCTATATTTACAACTTCCTAAACACTGTCATATATTTCATATAAACACACATATCAACAGACAGCAAAAGCTGGGAGGGAGGGTGTTTTGTTTGTTTGCTTTGGTTTGGATTTGTTTTGTTTTTCTTTTTGTTGCCTTACTTTCACTAAGACATATTTTTTTTATGTGTTGCACAGTGCATTCCATAATGATTTCAACTGGGAAAGGATTAAACTGGAAGAGCCAATAGACTTGGTCACTTTTTTTTTTACTTGACAGTATTACTTTTTACATCCAGAAAATAATGCAGTCACAACACTATCTATGCAGCCAATAAGCCTCTGCATCTCAGGAGGTATATTTTTTCTCCTTTGTAAGTCATATAGAATGTAACAAAAGACTTCCTCTGGTTTTACCATCCTATAGAACGGAGTAAAGAATGAAGACCCCGGGGAAGAGTTCATGGCCTTTCAGGAACCTCTTATAGAAATAACTTAATAGAGAAGGAAATTCATCATCTTCCATCTGTTCAGAGCTGATTTTAGGTATAGAAATTTCTATTAACAGCTCACTGAGATTACTTTTTTTACTTGTATGGTTTCCCCTCAAAGCTAGCTGATCACTTAATTTCAAAGTGAAATTGGGGTGTTGCACATCTGTGTCTTTCTAGGGAAACTCGGAAAAGCTGTATTGCCAATGTGTTCTCTTTGTGTTTGTCTTAATTACTGGTTCTTGATCGTAATGTGTTGCTTAGCACCATGTGGAGGTGCAGGCATTTAATTCAAAGGGTTGTAATAAATATAACAATTTACAGCAGTGGTTGTGGTAAATGTGATACGCACGCCGACGAACTGAAAAGAACAGGAAGACAAATATCGTGGTTGTAGTAGATTGAATGTGAAGAGAGAGAAGGAATTACTTAAAATGTTTTACTGCAAATACAATATACTTTTGAAGATCCATGGATGACACTGATTGTAACTCTCGCCTTCCAGCCATTCTCACCTCTATGTTATGGTCAGCTTGAGGCATGATTTCATTGACCTGTGATGCTGTATTCCTAATTGCTTTTTGAGAAAATATGCTTACATTTAAAAGCCTTATTTTTTCACTGTTTATACTAAGAGGAGAATTACCTCCACCTCCGTATCATTTCTCGGCTCAGCATTCACTGGCTTTTGCCCTTTGACAGCGTTACCTTTGTGAGCAACATGGGTGAAGCAACAGAACCGCTTCTCCCATTTACAAACCTGAGTTGTAATTCACTGCAAATTTGTAATGACTTCTCACATCCGTGGTGTCTCTTAACTGATATGCCTTGCGTTTTACTCATGAAAGTTTAATCATATGCAGCCATGTTCTGTTGCAAAATATATACTGCTCAGTTTTAATGGGGTTTGAAAATACACAGTTGTTGATTTCCTACTGGAGGAACATTACTGTTGTCAGACTGATGTTTCAACAGCCAGCATTTTGCACTGTAATAGACAGAAATCTTAGGAAGGATTCAGGGAGAGAAGCATTCACAGTTGTTTTAATTTTATTGGAGAAAATAGATTTTTAATTGACTAACTTTACTCTCTAAATAAGACGTTAAAGATAAATTTCTGCCTTTTTATTCATTAATTTATTCTTATTTAATATTTACTTGCATACTTACATATGCAAATAATATTGTGCAAAAAAATTGGTTATAATGAACATTTGCTGTTTCTATTAAAAAAATAATTTGCTTTGATTACTTCAAATAGAAATTGTGCTTAAGCTGAGAAGGAAAAAGATGACTCTATACAAAACTTCACCAAAATCCCACTTTCTACTCACAAGAGTCTTTGAAATAGTTGCAACATTTGAATTACTAGACTTCAGTTGTACTTATTTATATGACTATATATGTATAATTGTGGGCATAAACCAAGCAAATACTTTTTCACATGGGTTATGATACATCTCCTTACTCTGAAAAAATAGGCTGTTCTCCGGTTGCATAGACACAGAATCAAACCCCTCTGAAGGCAGGCGGGCAACCTGAATGCTGGGATAACAGTGTGTTGTGATTTGGGAGATTCTTTAACTGCTATTGGCAGTTGTGGGAAGGGACTTCCAACTGCAGTGGCCTTGATCTATCATCAGATCCAATAAATAGGAAAAATTAGTATCACTAAGCATAAAATGCCTCTGAAAACTGTATTGCTTTCAGTGAGCGTGAAAATCTGTCCCTGTAAAATCCATCACAAGATTCCTGATAAACATGAACATTAGACCATCCTCATCGCAAGTGATGGAAGGTAAGCTCCTCTATCAATAAGTAAATTAGGGTTTTATTCTCAGTCATACCCTGTAGTAACCTGCCTTTTCTATTAACCTTGTGTTATCTTAATGTTCACACCTTGCTCTTGGCATTCGGAGTGTTCAGAGATGCACCTTTGATATTCTGCCTGTTTGTGTTATCTCTACTAATCAGTGGATTGATTTTTGTCTCCTTCATAATTCACAATCTCAGAAACAGCAATTCAAATAGCTATGTTGACATTTTTTCATTGCTTCCATAATTAGAATCAATGCACACAAATAAACCTGGCAGGGTGGGTGTATGTGTAAGTTACATGTTTTACACAATATGTTCTGTGCAAATATATGTGTTTATAATTTCCCAGTATTGCATTATGCATTTTGCCTACTTCAAAAAGCTGATGAAGTATCCTGCACAACCCACTGAGATATTCTTCTGTACTTAATATACTTCTTGGGAGCAGAGACCACTGAGAACACAAATAGATTAGGTCTGCCCACGGATTTTTCTCATCTGATTTTTTCATAATTAACGTTAGCTGTTCCAAGACTTTTATTTTTTCTTGGCAAAACAATGTATTGGGGCAGCTGAAACCACATTCATTACTTGTGAGCATTTCTAAGATGAACAAACAAAGTATTACTGTAGCAAATTCCCATCTTTTATTTCCGTTGACCGAAAGCAAATATGGATCCAAATGAATTGCTCACATTTTGAGAACCAAAAGATATCCCATAATGTATCTGCAGTGCTTAAACGAAAGGAAGAATATTGTGCTTGTGATGTTTTTCAATGGCTAGCAGTTACCTAGGATGATAAACTTTATTTCTGTGACAGTTCTTAAGTAAAATAATTTTAGATTCAGCCTCTAGTAGACGGGTATTGATTTTTGCAGTGTTCAGTTGTTGAATTGCAAAGCATGAGTCAGAAAGTAAGATGGATGTGTACATTTTGCTGAAATACAAGAATTTAACAGTCAGCAGAAACAGGAAGGTTTGCAATATGAGAGCCAGTTGCCTGCATCTTAGGGAAATCTGGCCTCCATCAAATATTTAGAATTAAGTGAGGTGATTGGTGGTATTGCCTCGCTATGCAATTGCCCTAATGGAACAGTTGTGCTTGTACTGAGTTATGCATGTCCTACTGAAAGGAAGTACAAATACACAGGCTTAATAATGAAAATATATTAGGAACACATATACCCCTAACCAATGTTCTCCTGCCCCAAAGGATTTTGTGTATTAAACATTTACTGACAGATAGTACATAACTTGATCCTCTCTGTGGCATGGTTAGTAACGCAAGTAGATTACAATGGTGCAGCTAATCACAGTTGTCTCAACCAGTAAGTCCCCGATTGTGTTGAAACAGAAGAAACATAATTAATTAAATGAAAATGATAATTTTGTGTGATGTGATATGGGAGAGATCTGTCTCTTCCTAATGGAAGAACTTTTAGTTCCCTCTTCCAGGGATGGGTCATCTACCACCTCTCTGGGCAATCTGTGCCGGTGTTTCACCACCCTCACTGGGAAAAATTTCTTCCTTGTATCTAGTCTAAATCTGCCCTCTGTTAGTTTAAAACCATTACCCCTTGTCCTGTTGCATCAAGCCCTGCTAAAAAGCCTGTCCCCACCTTTCTTATATGCCCTCTTTAAGTACTGGAAGGCTGCAGTGAGGTCTCCCTGAGCCTTCTCTTCTCCAGGCTGAACAATCCCAACTTTCTCAGCCTGTCCTCATAGGAGAGCTGTTCTATCCCTCTGATCATTATTCCTTAATTAAGTTACTACATTTACTGAAAAGTTAAGCAATTCATTGTCTGTTTGTAACATAATTTGTCCAAAATGATTAGATATCAATACACTATTTTAATAATTTCTCAAGCTATACTATTTTCCAAATTACTGGACTGACTAAACGCTCTACTATTATGCATCAGAGGGTAGAGAAATTCTGATGCCATAAGACTAGTTGTTACTATGGATACTTTCAGTAAATGTGTATGTCACAACAGGTGGAGAATAAAGCCTGCCTCTAGTAGCAAAGTGGAACAAGAGGTAAAGCTTATCCTACAGTGTGTGTAAGTATCTATAAATTCTGTTCTCACAGTGGAATGTTCCTGTACTCTTCCACTGAGCTGCTTTCTTCACGTACAGCAAGAAATTTGATGATCAGCGATTGGGTAGGTGACCTTAAGGTAGAGAGTAAAAAAAAATCATTTTGGTTGGGAATTGCTGTGTTCCTGAACTGCTCTTTAACTCTAAATTTACGGTAGTGTAAATAATAAAGCCAAATCCAGTCTTATGATTGGGGCATTTTGGACTTTCAATCAGGTGAACAATTATCTTTTATTCCAACACAAACTTTGTTTCTTAATTGAGTGGGCTTTTGAATATCATTCTGTCAGTTCCCATCTCTCCATAGTGGTAAGGTTCAGGTAAAAGGAACCTTTGTATCTTGGACCTTGACCTCAGTTATTCCAGGAGACAAGTGCCATGCCAAAATACCACCAGAGATTAAACAGTATGGTAAAAAAATGGAATATTTCAGGCTGTCGTATTTTTTTGAAACACAGAAAGAATCACAAACCTGAACCAAGCCCAAAGCTCAAGTGAAATCCTCTTTTATGGTATAATACTTCAGGTTCCAGGTTTGCAGTAAAAGTGTCTAATGTAATTGATGGGACTTCAATTAAAGAAAGATTAATCTTCAGTATTTACAAACATTCTTACAAGTCCTTTTTTTTTTTTTGTGAAAACCAAAGAAGGGGCACTGTGCATTTTATATGACATAGAGGACTTTACTCATTGCAGGTTTTTAATGGCAAAAGATGCTTTGAGGAAGAGAAAGTAAAATTAAGGCAATACGTAGAGAAAGCACTGAACTGGGACTTGGGAGGATACAGGTTTAACTTCTGGTGCACTGCAACAACTTAATGCAAGTAAGTGAGTTTAAATATTACTTTTCCTCAGTGAAGATAACATGTCCCTTTCCTGCTGTCTTTAAAATATATGTCATGTAAAGATTTGTGCTGTCAGTTCTCTGGGGCAATACGATACCATTATTTGGATCCAACTAGCTTAGATGTCTAAGCCTGACATCAAAGTTTTTCACTGAAGTTAGCTGTTCATTTAGCTGAACAAATGCCAAGTCACTGCTTTTATAGTATTAGAAGAAGGTACTGATAGTGTAACTGCCTTAGGTGGAGAACAAAGCATATGAGAGAAAACATGGATAAGTGGAACTGTAGGAAATATGAGTAGTGGAAAAATTTGGTTAATAAAGAAATATGTTTGTTATAAATTGGAAATAAACAATTGAGAAGAAATATTCCTCGGGAATCTAAACAGAGTTGTGGGCCTTAATATGTATGTAAGCCACATCAGAGAGTTTTCAATGTTTTATCACATGAAATTAAAAGTAATTTGACATTTCTTTTGTCACATTTATTAAAAAATTAGGCAGTTCACCTATAATATAGCTAACTATAAAAAAAAGGAAATGTGTTGAAAATGTTAAACTACTCTTGTTTAGTTTGGAAAAAGTAATTTTCAATGTGAAATATTTGATGAGACCTGAATAAATTAATGATATATTTTAATATTATGAAGCTATATTTTTCATTAAAGCAGTGTTGGTTTATTTTCCTCTAGCCCTTACTTCTGATTTCTCTTGGTAAAGCCCAGGATATGCTGCTAATGCTGCTTCAAAAAACGATTTCTTTTTAATGCCAAAAGATACCTTCAGCAAGAGAAAATATAATTAAGACAATGTATAGACAAAATACAGAACTGGGACTTGGAGGATACAGATTTGACTTCCAGTGCCTTGCAACATCTTCCTGCAAGTAAATGAGTTTAAATACTGTTTTTCCTCAATGAAGAGAGTATGTCCCATCTTACTACCTGTAAAATGCAATACATTGTCACAAATTGTTGCTTTATAACAAACAATTTTCTCTTCCCCACCTCTGGTCTTAAATTAAAGACTTTGATAACACAGAAAAGGGTGTGGAAATATTTTTTTATAGCTCTGTTTTGTTTAGTTACTCATGCCTGCTGATGACATTAATATTGATCTAACGAGCTTGAGGAGTTGGATCAATCTTGATCTTATTTGGTTTGCTATAGTCAACTTGCAGATTAAATAAACAGAGCTAAAATCTCTTAAAGGTGTCACCACAATTTCTGAGAAGATGGTATGCTCTGTTTAAAAGGACAGACATGAGACTTTGATCAAATCTGTTTCTTCATTTTCCAGCTCAAAGTCAGGAGTCTGTTGTGTTCAGCCAAATGGTACTTTATTTCAGGTTGCATTAATATGATTTCTCTGCATGTATTATTAGCTACACGTTCACATCACTTTGCATTATGTTAACTAGAGATTTTATCTAAAGAATTAGTAACATCTATTCTGTTACTATGGAATTACAGAATGGAAATAAGAGTCAAAGTGTTCAAACTGCTAAGCCGGAGGAGTTGACCTCTCTAGCTGATACGGAAGAGCTGTGCCTCTAGGTGTTCTAAATCACATACAGGAGTGGGTAAAATTGACTTATCTTTTAATTAGCAGGTCCTTCAAACCTATGGAAATATATAAATCATAGAATCGTAGGATCGCTTGGGTTGAAAGGGATGTCTTTCTTACAAGCCTCCTTTAAGTACTGAAAGGCTGCAGTTCTCTTCTCCAGGCTGAACAAACCCAACTCTCTCAGTCTGTCCAACCACCCCAACTTTCTTAGCCTTTCTTCATAGGCGAGGTGTTGATCCCATCATTCTTGTGGCCTTATTACCCCTTTATGAACTTTCGTATCAGGCACTGTCCATCTTGGCAAAAAAGTGCATATAGGTGGTGGTTCTGTAATATATGGCTTATTTTCTGTCATAACTTGAGATGTTGCATTCTTTTGGATTTGGAATACGTGGATGAAATATAACAGGTCAGGAAGGGACTCTTCACCGCCCAAAGGGTTTGTATTTTTTATATTCTGCTTAGAATTTGAGTGAAGCACCCAAAGATAGTGATGTATGAGGGAAAACTAAGAAACAGCCTATAAGCATAAGGGAACTTGGAAGATAGGGAATTAGAAGAAAAGATAAAATAATAAATAAAAATGCTTTTCTGGGAGAAGGAAAGAGTAATGACAAAAGAAACTTACATTCATTTGATCATACTGCTCCTGATAGAAATCTAAGAGGTTTGTGGCAGAGAGAAAAGTACCATTACTCTGAGAGAGTTCAGGTGGGAGAAAATATTTTCTACTGAAACTGTAGATTCGGTCTAAGTGGGAGGAGTCAAATTCTTTAACTAAGAGGATGGAATAAGGGCAAACAAACAGAGCAAATTTTGTGGGAGGAATCAGCCTGGTGTCACAATTTCTGTAGAACAGCTTTGAAAATGCAGGCAGGAAGGAAATAGGAATTGTAGGTTAGAGGTTGGCCATTGGCAGGGTAGATATCTTATGAAGTAGTCAAAGGTGGAAGGAAGCCTTCAGAGTGTCTGTTGTCACAGCAATGGAGAGATCAGAAGTCTGATATCCAATCCTGTGTTCTGGTGGTCAACATGCTCTGCAAAAACCAGGTGGAAGGAGTAAACGCTAAGGAGGCGGCACTCAGCAACACCTGAGAGAGAAGGGGCAGGGAGGAGGAGATCATGTTTGGTGAAGAATATGTAAATTAAGGGCCTTGTTATGAACCGTAAATTCCTGGCATTATTATCTCCAGACACATGGTTCTTTGCGTGTATGATGAGGTTACAAACTGGCCCACGTTATTGTTTCTGAGACCTCATGACCTAACAACGCCTTCCATTTTCTAAGCCAGTGAACATTGTTGGCACTGCCAAAATAACAGCTTTGTTCCTCTGGGAGGCAAGTGTCAGCTATGTCTGTTGTTGAGGCAAACCACTAGGAAGACTTAGATAATTCGAGTCTTAAACCAGAGAATAAACAAATTTTGTAGGGTGGATTTGAATGGAGAATATAGTAGGGATGTAGGCGAATATGACATTACCTATTGTCTGTCTGCTATAGTCTTAACAAAGCAAAGAAAGGATTGTTGCATGGTTCTAACAAGATGCTTAGTTGTTTGCTGTCCTCTTGAGCCTTGTAGTTACCCCCAATAAAATGGTAAACAGACAAGAGACCTCATTAGTGAAATCTGGGTCTTTTCCACCTCCAGGCCACAACTTTGCTATTTATTTTGTGTATTGTGCCAGACTGAGCCCTTTAGGAGGAATTTTATATCCTGCTTCTTTTACTGGAAGCAGTATTTCAAGGAGTTCCTTTATAATAAATCAACCTTGAAGGTGTAAGTACCAATTTTTATAAGACTGGAGTTTTTATAGCAGCGAGTAAAGTTATGTTCACATTTCTACTACAAACCTCATTTTGGAAGGACTTGTAAATCTGCTACAATAGTACCCTCCTTTGAGGAAAAAAGGCTGGGATACCAGATAGTGCTTGTATTCATTAGACATTGTATTTGAGGTAACTGAAAGGGCCTTTTTCTCTAAAGGCGCCTGCTTAATTAGATAATTGCATAGTAAACTGTAATGGTTACTCTAATTTCATCAGAGGATCTGGGAGTGGAGCTATTCTTTGAACCCTGGAGACAATTCCTGCCATCTAGAGTAGTGGCAAATGTACAATTCATAAGGGAGATATTTGCAGTGCTGCTGCCTGTACTGTCTCTGGGTGCAAACAGCAGTTCATGTTGTACTGTCCTAAGGTGTGTGCTCTCCCTGTGCTCTAAAGAGTACTGAGCATGCGGAGTTACATGCAAGTCTGACCTCCTTTCCCTAAGTTTGACTAGACTGGTGAATTATACAGTAGTCACTGATGCACTAAGCATGAATAATTCAAGATATATTGCTTTAAACTACTGAGAGCATCCTTGGAAGATAGATGAGCAGAGGTGGGGTGCAAGTCAAACCCATGGCACCAAGGTACCAAATCTGAACAAAGGGAATACCAAGCATTTAACTGCTTTTGCCATGCCGAGTGTGATGTATGTCTTCAGCATAGGGGCAAGAGCAGTCAAGGGAAAGCAGATACGGGCAATATGGAAGAAGGTGTGTGTGGTATACAGAGCAATCCATAGCTCAGCTCAGGGAGGCAAAATAGCTCCTGTCTCGTGACAGATGTCTAGTGTGTCCCCTCAGTGGTACTTCTCCCAACAGATTTCAGAAACTGTCCAGTGTTTCAAGGCTAAAGGGGAAGGCAAATGATGTCTTCTTGATGCTGTTGATTTGCCCTTGCCCGATAAAACATTTTTAGTGTTTTCCTCCAAATGGAGGCCAAAAAAGCACTTTTTTCCAAAAAATCCAAAGTTTGGACAGTAGTTACTTCTGACTCTCAGTAAAAGAGATACAAGAGAGATTTTTTTTTTCATTAGGGGTATTGTTACTTTCTCATATCCCTGTTTACTTAAGTACTATCAGTTTACTCCAGTTTACTTATCTTAAAAAGCACAATGAAGTATGTCAATAGGCCAAAACCAGAAAGCATCAGTAATAATGTATTAGTGAGTCTAACATTCCATACGGTGTGAAGGAGACTAATAGAATGTGGTTTTATTTCATCATATATCACTAACAACCACCAAAATAAAACAAATAAAATAATAAAATCCAGATGTCCACAAAAGAACACAACAGATTCAAAGGCTAGCTCCATGCACAGTCCTTCAAAAAACTTGAAGGCTAGGGGACTTGTAAACACTGTTTCTAGTTAATATCTTTCATTTTATCTGAAGTATTGGCTTTGGATTTTGTTTGCCCCACTTCTTCTTCAAAAAGAGAAAATGTAAACAAAGCCCTGTATACTAACACAGAAGGCCATAGAGATTTATTTTTTTATAAGTCATTATAATTCTGAAACATTTCAGTAATTTAAAGCAGCTAAGTCAGCCTAGACATTTTTCCTTCTACAAATCTTAAACTTCAGAGCTGTCTGCCTTAGAAGCAGTAATTCTATTTGCTGTAATAAGTTTTATGACCAGATTTCTAAAGGATGTAATAGCCACATTTATAAGGGGATAAATATGTTAGTGTCAAATCAATAACTGCAGTTTTCTGTGTAGTTGCTTAAAATAAAGATATTAATCTCATGGTTGTGAAAAGGAGGTGCATATTTTTACAAAATACCTAATACATCTTGATTTGAATAATCACCTTAAATCAGTTCATATATTCCCACATGTATGTATTTTTACCACACGATTATAAAATTCCTTTTAGGATATTATTTAGATTATTTTTATGTATTCCAATACTTTGGAATACTGACCTTTCAAATCTTTAGATTTTAAAGAGGCAGTAGATATAAGGACTGTATTATTTAAGCAGTGTAGCCTTTGAGGCATCCATAATACAACGGTGTTATATTCTTTGAGATCAAAAGGCCAGCAGTTCTGGAGTAAGCACATCCCTTGTGGATTAATTATAATGAAATTACTCATTAGGAACATTATTCAAGAGCTTTGACACTATCCAAGCTGCAGTAAAAATTTCATGTGAGCTTTCTTTACACTGGAAGAAATGCTGCAGTGACAAATGATGTTTTATTTATAGCAACCCTGTCTATACAGGAGAGGGGAGAGCTACACATTTTGATAGCCAATATTTTCAGTGTAGCATGTAGCTATCCTTCATCTGCATTACAGCTTTGATGCTTAAAATAGATGCACATCGTCATCCAAGAAGAATAAAAATGCACTTAGCTATCATATTCATAGCCCTTAACTTTGAAAGATCTATTGAAATCTGGAAATTCCCCTTTTAAAGATTATTAGTGACATTTTTAGTTTCAGAAGTGAAAGGTGATACAATATCTGAATAGGAGACTATCTGGGCTTTTTGAAACATAATCCAGAGAATGATGGCATTCTTGAAGATTCTCAAATCATCCCCAATCTGATGAAGTTGTTGGGAATTGCATCAGATCGAAGTGTACATATAAGCACGACCGGTAGGTCTGTGGTTTAGTATGGAGACTCCTCATCTTTATGGCTAGAGTCTGTGCTCCTATTTTCCAATGCAGTAGAAGTCCAGCTTAGCCTGTTTTATATGAAGTTGTTTATGCAACTCCGCAAAAGTTCAAGAGAAAAAAAGCAGAGCTTGTCCAAACAAAGCACCTATTAGTATAGTCCATGGATCGAGCTGGATGTTTCAAGCAGTTAAGGGGAGCGTAGAACTTGAACTGGATAGACCAGAATTAGTATGCTGGAAATAAGTGTTAAAGCAGCACTAGAACAAACTACTCCATTTTTCTGTTCTCTTCTTCCACCTTGCCTTGATTTGTGGTTTGAAAGGATTAATTCCTCTGCAGTCTCTTGGACTGTAAAACTTCCTGGGTTCTTATCATACTCAACTAAGGATGACTACCACCAAGCTGGAAAGAGGAAGCAGGTGACAAACCTATGTCGCCAAAGAAGAAAAGATTTGATGAACAGCTGAAATACGAGAGCTATGCCATCCTTGACATGATGTTGTCTTTATTGTCCCACTTTTTTTTTAAATGAGGGGAGAATGTCTAGTCTCCCTTTTACCTGCCCTAGGTAGAGCCTAGATTAACTAATCAAGAGAGCGTCTTGAGACTGAGAATGGTGCAGAGCAAGGGTCAAAGCAGCCTTGATATTAGTACAGATTTGCTAGCTCAGGCAACATGGCTGTGCTGTGCTGTCCCTCCAGCATTGAGTTCACACCAGAGGCCAGAGGCCACACCAGGCCACTGACACCAGAAAGAGGACCTTCATCATCTTTGAGTCTTCTTTTCTTCAATTTAGCATAATTTTTGTCTTATTCTATATGTTATTTATTTCTTATAAAGGAAATAAAATTACTTTACAACGTGCATGCCGGTTAATCCCAAACTCTCTAGAAAGGATAATATTAACTGTTTAAAGTCTCACATGGGACTTCTTCCTTAGAAGAACTCTGCACAGCTAGAGGTGAAGATTAGCAAAAATACTAAAAGAAAAAGGAAATGCTTAATGGGAAGTTGCTTTTTAAAAGTTCTCTGTAGACAGAACCTCTAGGCCTTACTTAATGTGAATACAAAGGTATTCTCTCTCTGGATTCTTTGGATCTATTTATCCAGGCTACAGGATAAAAACTGCAGGACCACCTGAGGTAGATCAGATTTCATGGCTAGGGATCCAGTAGGGACAGTGAATCCTTTTGTTAACATGAATCATTACATTAAAGTGGGTGAAATACATTCAATTCCCAAATATCTTCTACAGTTTTCACCTGTAAATTGCCCCATGTAAGCTGAGGTGCCTTTTCTGAGAGCCAGAAGCAAGCGATGATTGGAGTAAGACTGTACTAAAGACTGTATCTACTAAGAATGTTTTTTTCTACTCATGAACTTAAAGATTATCATAAAGCACATTTTTACAGTTAGAAAGATTGGGGTGACAAATGTGAAGTGACAACACAATATACTAAAGGTGACCCTGCTGCTTAGTGGAAGAGATGGGAATTAAAGGAAGAGCCACAGACTTCACAAGACAAGCAGATTCTGTGCTATATTAACTTGTGCAACACCAGTACTTGTGTTCATATTATAATTAGTGCTGAAGCCTCACCACTGTATTGCAGCATCTCTAATAATAATCTGGTTAGTCGTCCTGAAATCTCTGACAGTCTCTGTAATTTCATTGACAAGAGTTTAGAGGCTGATGGAGAGAGAGGTTGTACCAGATGTTCAGATGTCTTATACTATTCATTCAAAAAGTAAGTGTGAACTATGATTATAGAAATTTGGAGGTTCCAGCTGAGTGGTGGGTAGGCCATCAGATTGGATGTTTTGCATGGCTGGAAATGAAAAATGAATTTCACTTCTAGTAGGTTTATCTATGTTTATTTTAAGTTATAACAGGGCACTTCAGGTAAACTAAATAAGCACGGCTAGAATTATGGACAAGTTTCCAGAACTACAAGCAAATGTAGACAATATAATAATTCATATTATAAAGAATTTCAGAAGAGTTGACTTCCTATAATTCCAGTTTAAATACAAGGGAGCTCTAAACTCTTTCCAACATCAACTATGTCTATCCCACTGATCCTACCCACACTTTTATCAGGTTCAATCCCTAAACCACTTATCTCCCACCAGCCAGTTGTTAGTTAACCATAAGAAATGCAGAGTTCTTCTTAAGTTTCCTTACATTATGAGCATGAACTTTGCTATATAATGTATGTATGTTGTCTGTAACATCAACTTAAGCAGCCTGCAGTTTGGACAGAAATCCCAGCAGATTAACTATGAGTTATGTAAGGAGAAATATTCCATATAATCATGGAGGATTAGTTGAGATGAGCAAACAAGTTTGACTTATTTTAAAATCCAAATGAACATACTCAACTGTGACTGTACCTCCATTAAACTTTAATCGTCTTCCTCTTGGAAATACCAATTATTCTACAGCTTTATTCAAGATTTCCGTGTGGCTTCTGAAGCAATATTGATGCTTCAGTGAACCAGCTACAATTGTTTTACTTCAAAGGAAAACAATAAATTCCAGACTCTGGAATCTTCTGATAGTCTAGGAACCCCCTGCTGAATAAATGTACTGCCAAACCATTATTAAAGTCTCTTTGAAAAATGGATCTGTTGGAAACAGTATTCTGTAATGGAAGTTCAGCTTAGTATATCATGATCTCTGTAGGAAAACCATCAGTGAGTTTTGCCAACAAAAGTCCCTAGCTGGCTTGTTAAATGCTAAAATGGCATTTGTTTTCTACATAATAAAACTAAAAAAACCCGAGAATTGTTCTCCATAACACGCTTAGGAATCAAATCAAATCATTCTATGGCAACTGTATGATGGTTAACAATTTTGAGGTACAACTTAAACTTGATTTTAAAATAATTGTTATTTGCACACAGTATTCCTGAGAACAAACACATTATCCACTTGTTTTATTTCAAGTGCTTGTTTTATTTCAAGTGGTCCAAAAGACACCTTATTTTTCCCAGTGCTATCCACTCCTCCTCATGCAACAAGACTCATCAGCCTACAACTTGATATTCAGGATCAATGGAATTACTTACTTAAATTTTATTTCTACATGCTTTTGATAAATGGATTCTGAGAGTTATGCAAAGGGGATTTTAAACCATTGTTTCATGAAGAACAGCGTAGAAACATCTCAGAAAGCATTTATGCTGGCACATTCACGGTGGAGTGCTGCAGTATGTGAAAGAGGGACTTGTTAAGGTCCAGAAGTAGTAGACTCAATACCACAGAAGTTTGTCTAAGCCTTGCCTGCTATACTTCTATGTCAAAAGCAGCTTCAAGTTCTTTACAGCCTGATGCATTATATGGAATTTCAGACAAGACACTTGCAAGAACATTTCTTAGCTTAAGATTTATTTATGCCAATGAAGAATAAGCACAAGATGTTCCCATTCCAACTGGCTGTCCCAGAACTGATTTAATACATCTCAGTGTTTTTGAAAAAATTTAATAGTGTCATAGTTTGGGAAAACAGGCTGGGGAGAGTGATTGGGAGCTCTGGATGTAGGGTGGGTTGGGGGCTTCAAGGAAGAGAATGGAAGACAATCCCTTTTTTCTCTCCCCAATTATTGGGAAAATTTCTGTTCAGGATTCAGTATTCCCTTCTACTTCCCATACAGCTTCTCCTTTTTCACATAGCTGTCTTCCTTCTCACCCTTTTCAATTAATGTGCAAGAGCATCCCTCGAACTCTCTGTCATGTTTCCCAATTTGCTATAAAGGAACGAGGGATAAATTTTGTCTTTTGTTTTGCTAGAGACAGGGGACGAGATAAAAAACAGAAGAGAGGACACCCCTGTCTATTCCCTTGTTAACAGTATAAGTAGAAATCTGGTCAAGTGGTAAGTTGACAATTAAAGTCGACTTTCCTACAGACAAACAAAATCTCACATACCCCATACCCTCCTGTCTTCTGCTATATGCTTCTGGATTGACATTTGGGCATAAATACTCACAGTTTAGGAAGTGACTGATGAGTGACACTCATAATTTGATGTATGTTGCTGTTGTCTGAGTGAAAGAGAAGCAATACCTCAGGACAGCTTTATTCAGCTGCTGCTGCTTTTGACTAACTGGGTCTGGGGTGAAGGCAGATGAACACTAGTAGCTGGCTTAGGGTGGGTGCAAACATTTGTTTTACTGCTATTGTCGTTTTTGCACATTACATGAACTAAATATAGTGGCAAATAGTATATTTTTGCTAGAATAATTACACGCCCACTAGTGGCTGTATTGTACAGACAACACTATCAAGGTATCACCTTCATAAGCAGAATTGTAGCAATTATACAAAGAGTGCGGGTAGAACAAGCCTTTTTGCAAAGGATCTGTGTACAAGGAAATAATTTGTTTAATGCTGCTAAGAAGCTCATCTAGCATACTGAAGTCCCAGTTTCTAACCAGTGTATTTAGCTGTCAAACATGGAGTTTTTTATCTCTATTCAGGGCTTTGCAAATGGAGTTGAGTTGCAGTAGAGCCATACTGACACCAGGAGGTTATCAGCATTACTGGTCAAAGATGTATGAACATGGAAGTATTAACGTGTCTCACAAAAGCTTTTTAAAAGTGCACGCAGTGAACAAAAAAGGGACAATAAAGACATGACATGTCCACTTTCATGGCAGGTTTTTTACCCGATGTTCTGCTTTGAGGATAGGTAGCCTCTCCTACTCAGGGTTTTAGCTGAAGGCTTTTCAGCTAACCCTGCATTCCATGTAACTGTGAGAGTGAGGACTACACCTTTCCTTTGATAGTCATAATAAGGTGAGAAGTACTAACAGAAAAATCTCTGCAAAGATAAATTGGAGGATCCATTCAAACAAAGGAAAGTGCACGTCTGAAATTCTAAGTAATAAAATATGAAGAGGTAGTTCTCCTCACTTCCAAGTCTTTTTTTTCTTCCCTGTTAGTTAAGGTGTGCTGCAACTGGCTAACTTCTAGCACATCTGTTGAGCCATTGTTTTTGTTAGTCCCTGTTGCAAAAGCAGGAAAGATCCATTGAAACAATTATGAATGACTGGAGGCTTGCCAATATGACATCCACCTACAAGAAGGGCCAGAAGGATCCTGTGATCTACAGGCCTGTCAGCCTGACTTCGGTACCGGGGAAGATTACAGAGAGGTTCATCCTTGAGGGCGCTCACAGGGCATGTGCAGGATAGCCGAGGGATGAGGCCCAGCCAGCACGCGTTCATGGAAAGCAGGTCCTGCTTGACCAACCTGATCTCCTTCTATGACCAGGTGACCTGCCTAGTGGATGAGAGAAAGGCTGTGGACGTTGTCTACCTGGACTTTAGTAAAGCCTTTGACAGCATCTCCCACAGCATTCTCCTGGAGAAACTGGCAGTTCGTGGCTTAGACAGGTGTGCTCTTAGTGAGTGAAGAACTGGCTGGATGGCCAAGCCCAGAGAGTTGTGGTGAATGGCGTTAAATCCAGTTGGCAGCAGGTCACAAGTGGTGTTCCCCAGGGCTCAGTTTTGGGGCCGATCTTGTTCAATATCTTCATCAATGATCTGGATGAGGGGATCGAGTGCTCCCTCAGTAAGTTTGCAGATGATACCAAGTTGGGTGGGAGTGTTGATCTGCTGGAGGGCAGGAAGGCTCTGCAGAGGGATCTGGACAGGCTGGATCAATGGGCATTGTATGATCAACTGTATGAGGTTTAACAAGGCCAAGTGCCGGGTCCTGCACTTGGGTCACAACAGCCCCATGCAACGCTACAGGCTTGGGGAGGAGTGGCTGGAGAGCTGCCCGGTAGAAAGGGACCTGGGGGTGCTGGTGGACAGCTGGCTGAATATGAGCCAGCAGTGTGCCCAGGTGCCCAAGAAGCCCAACAGCATCCTGGCCTGTATCAGAAATAGTGTGGCCAGCAGGAGCAGGGAAGTGATTGTGCCCCTGTACTCGGCACTGATGAGGCCGCACCTCAAATACTGTGTTCAGTTTTGGGCCCTTTGCTACAATAAGGACATTGAGGTGCTGGAGCGTGCCCAGAGAAGGGCAATGAAGCTGGTGAGGGGCCTGGAGAACAGGTCTTATGAGGAGCGGCTGAAGGAACTGGGGTTGCCTAGTCTGGAGAAGAGGAGGCTGAGGGTCGCTACAACTCTCTGAGTTGAATGAATCAACGGAGGTATATATGCAGGATTTACATCTCTAGCATTTCTGTAATATCATACTGGGGATTCATCACTCTCTACAACTACCTGAAAGGGGGTTGTGGTGAGGTGGGTGTTGGTCTCTTCTCCCAAGTAACTAGCGATAAGACAAGAGGAAATGGCCTCAAGTTGTGCTGGGGGAGGTTTAGACTTGATATTAGGAAAAATTTCTTTATTGAGAGAGTTGGAACAGGC
Organism: Phaethon lepturus; assembly: GCF_000687285.1. Lineage (NCBI taxonomy): Eukaryota > Metazoa > Chordata > Aves > Phaethontiformes > Phaethontidae > Phaethon > Phaethon lepturus. Next base: position 57,544 of record NW_010526891.1, read on the forward strand.
TGCCCAGGGAGGTGGTGGAGTCACCATCACTGGAAATATTCAAAGAACGTGTAGACATGGCACTTCAGGATATGGTTTAGTGGGCATGGTGGTGTTGGGTTGGAGGTTGGACTTAATGATCTTTTCCAACCTTAATGATTCTGTTATTCTGTGAAATTGGACCTCTGCACCATTATAAACCCTATTTTGGAAATGAAGATGGCACAGCAGATACCTCTGGTGGTACACACTACCTGAAGTCAGCTACATAGAAAATACCTGGCATTTGCAGAGGCAACTGGTCAACTATGCACACCCCTCAAAGACCAAAGCAGCAACTGTCAATCAAGAAAACAGAATTAGAACATGAAATGCATAAGTTTATGAGATGGACAGAAACTCCTTGGAATTTAGTCACCTGTTTATCTGGAGGAACTTTCTTCTGCATAAAACCAAAAACTTGAATGCAGAAGTTTGTACTTTAGGTTTGAACACAACCAAAACATCAGGAAATCATTCTGGACTTCTTTGTTTACAATCGTAAGTGTAAGACTATGATATCTTCTTTAATATCATGTCTAAGTACCTCTGTCCCGAGCAGTGATAATCTGGGCAATAATTCTTACCTCTTAAGCAGCAAAGTAGATGGAAATACAAATCTGGTTCAGGTCATGAAGCCGTATGTCAACTAGCCAGACTTTGCAGGGTAAATCAGAAAACATACATTACTATTACAGCTGTTCATTGTGGGTAGAGGTTACTGGACTTAGTGATAAGTCTAAATATTGTTGTGATGCACCAAATTCGACTGTAAATTGATTAATGTGTCATACAGGGCTTAGAGCGTTTTCTCAATAATGACTTGGTTGTGACTTTGAATACTAGTTTCTAAAAATGCGGTGCATTCTTTGGTGTTCCACACTGTAAAGCATTGGTAGGCATTATGACCCTGTTTTCTTTGATGGGTAAATTGAAATTGCTCTATCACCTGGAGTTAAATTAGGGAATACACCTGAAAGTTAAGTAGCTCTGTTGGTCATTGCAGGGAATAAATCTGAACTATTAGTGTCTGTCAAAGACGTGGAGGATGCAGAAGGGGCACACAGAATATGTACTCTGCTTTTATTGAAATGATGGTATGGTTTTGGAGGGGATGCCTGCGCTGAAGTGCAGACCCTGTGCAATTATATAGCCCTAATTCCAGCGTAGTATTATTTCGGAGCATTTGTGCTTCATAACAATTTTCTCCCGAGATTTAATTGCAACCACTGTCCTGAAACCTTCCACCGTAGTGCCACTAGGTGGTGAAGTCGGCTCACAGTTTCTAAAATCAATGCTCTTTCCTGCGTGGGGAGTGGATTCGTCCTTCGGAGAATGGGTGAGACCCGTGGGGAAGGAAACCCGCAGACCTGGGGCTGGTTATTCCCTGAAAGAGTTAAGTCCAGTCTGCATGGGAAGTCAATGTGAGCCTGCTGCTTGGCCGGGCTTAAGCTGTACAAAACAAAGTTCCAGCTGCCAGTTATTTCTGCTGCGCTTTTCTCAGATTCTCTGAAAGACTCTAAACTCCTTGCATGAAATTAATTATAATTTAGATTCTAGTAGAAAAGTGAAAAGGAGATTTGAAGTAAGGTTGCTTTTCTCTTATACTGAAATCTGTACTGTAAGATTCCTGTCCATAATTTCTCTCATTAAAAAATACAAATAAACAAATCAAAATCTGGAAAAGCCAAACCCCTATCTAAATGTTAGCTGCTTTTTATAAACTGTCTGAACTTTTTTATTATTAGAGACAACCAAACATTTAAGTAATCCCCCCACCTGCCCACCCCCAGATTACCACCTCTCCTCTACCCCTGTATTTATCAAAAAGTGGTAACAAAAATATGGGGAAAAGAAAACAATTTTGAATTTTACGTGTTTGAGGGGAGTGGAATGCAAGAAAGGAAAATTTGTGTGGGTTAGTTGGGTTAGTTGTCAGTGTTGTATAGAAACACTTCCATCCTTTGGTAGTGTTAGGTTAATGGTTGGATTCGATGATCTTAAGGTTCTTTTCCTAAATGTTTCTGTGATTCTATGAAAATCCCACTGTCCTTTAGACACCACCTTTCCCTTTCAAGTTTCCCAAGTATTTAACAAAAAAGCTGTTTATTTTCATTTTTAATCATGACCAGAATGAGTACCCCAACTACGCTTTTTGATAGAATAAGCTTTGGGAAAACAGAAGTGAGCATTCAGCTTCAGGTTTTGTTTTAGGGGAGGTAGAATGTTGTAAAAGTTGGCTAATTGCAGAAATATTTGCATGACTGGAAGAGCAGTGGCACAAAACAGAAGCAGCTGATATTTTTACTGACTGAAAAAGATAAAACTTGTTTTCAAAACTAAACCCCAGTTCTGCCAGAGAACAGTAGGGTAGCATCAAATGTGCAAAGTCCTCTGAGAACTGGGGGGGAGTGGAAGAAATGTTTACTGTCTTTTTTGTTTATTTGTTCAGCTTGTATTTTATAAATCTGAAAAGTGAAATAAAAAGAAAAAAAACCTTGATGGATTTTTAAATTTTTAATTGGCCAAAAAATATATAATCAATAAACAAGGATTTACATATAAGAATACAGTAACTTTCAAATTCATCAAATAATATATTCTCTGCATATATATAAAAATAACTGAAAAGAATCCACAAAAATCAGAGAAAGAGACAAGGTTAAACTCAAAACTTGTAAACTATTGGGAGGGAGAGAGTAAGCATGAGCTGGGAAAAGCAAAGGGTAGTAATCTATAAGAAGAAAATAATGAACTGTTGTAAATCTCATATTACATACACATGTGAACCCATGCTGCTGATGATTTTTTTTTTATTTCTCTTTTTTATTTTTACTGTTGTTTTCTATCAAAACACAGAGACAGAAATAAATTCCACTGCTGTTGCTGATAGCTAGAAGGAGAAATGCAACAAAGCTTTTCTGGTCCTGCCACTGTGGGAAACAGGATGACTGTCAAATTTTGTTATGTAGAAAGCTGCCTAGCCCTGGCTGAAATTCAGCCAAAGTGATTTTTACGTTTGAGAGAAGCTGTGGGTGAAAATCAGGCAAAACACCACAGCCTTTCAATGTGTCAGGCATCTCCTCTGAAAAACAACCTTCCCAACTACTACTACTTCCCAAGTTTATCTGTGCATAGCTAAGTTGCACAGTCTTAAACCTGTGTGGCACTCATCTATTATGTTGAAAAGACGTTCATATACCTAAGAGATGACCAGTTATTTGTATTAGACTCTGTACGTTTTGTAAGTATAAAGCAATTCTTCTCAAGTGCTAAATCCTGTTTCATGTAACTCTCGGGAAAAATTTAAAATGCTGATGGCAGGGCGGAAATGAAATGCTTGACTCACAGTTCTGCACTGAAAGAAAATCAGCAAACAACTTCCCCCCCCAGTTCCCAACCCATGTTGATAAATTATTCTAAAAAGCAGAAAATTTAGAAATTGCTACTGTAGGTTTTTAGGTTTCAGCAGGGATGGGGGCAATAGTTAAGTCTATTGTACTTCTTAAGTCTATATTTTGTCTTAAATGACTCGAATGTTATGTTTTATAGATTTCTGAGGTCTAAATGAAGGAAACATCCTTTTGCTTGTCTTCGAGTCAACGGAGGTATATACGCAGGATTTACATCTCCAGCATTTCTGTAATATCATACTGGGGATTCATGTCCTTGCTCTCATGAACACTTGCAGCCACTGGGTGGAGAACTTGTCTAACAAACTGTCTCATTATGACAGAGTGAAAATCAATCCAACTGTACTTTGCTGGCTGGGCAAATTTGTCTAATACAGGTCATATATTAGGCTTTTCTTTTTCAGTGGTCAACGTGGTTCAATTTCCAGCTAGGACATAATTTGCACAATAACCTGAAGTTGAAATTAATACTAAGAAACAAGCCGTACTGGGTTTAAGAAAAATCCATTAAGCTGTCTGCATTAGAGGAAGAAGCTGACCAATGGAGTTAAAGCACATTTGTTATACTGTAAGAAGAAAGTTTCAGACAAATATCACAGGAACCAGGATGACATTCCAATAAGGTAACTTTAGGTTTAATCTTAACTGCAAATAAGAATTTTATTATTATGATTTATTTGTAGTACTGTCTTGTCTAAAGGACTCAAATGAGATCAGAGCCCCACTGTGTTAAACACTGTGCACTTGTATCCAGGAGAAGACTGTATCTTCCCAGTGGAGCTTGTTTTTTGAGAAGGTAAAAGTAAGAATTGTCTGGAAGACAAAGAACAAAACAGCGTGGTCCAAAATCACAGAGCTGGTCACTGACAAAGCCGAGGACAGAATGCAGGTTTCTGATTTTTGGTCTTGTCTTCTCATTACATCACAGCCTCCATGATACTATGACTTAAACGTGTCATTTTGCTAAATGCTATTTCAAAACAGAGCAGAAACACCAGAATTTGGGGGCCATACTAAGTGAAGATTTTGAATGGTGACAAAGTAAGTAGGTAAAGATAGTTAAAGAAATTAGGCTTTCCAGAAATAATTGGAGGAGCAGGGGAGAATACCTTTTTTTCTTTTTTTTCTGGAGAAAGACACTTGTTTAGCTAAAACAGAAAACAGATTTCCAGCTCCCATCCTTTCACTAGCAAGGGAAATATATGATAGTATCCAGAGGAAAATTTGTTACTGCCAGTGAGCTATAAAACAGAAGTCAGCTCTACCCAGGAAAAAGAAAATGCTTTTCTTTCACAAAATCAAACTGCTTTTCCTGTGTGTATTCTGCAAAGAGGTTAAAATTCAAGGGAAACATTTTCATCAACTTAATTGGGTGATATAATATTTGATACAATACAGAGACATTTGTGAAACTGGGCAGATCCCTGGGGTTCTAGTGGATCCTGCTAAGAACTAGATAACTTGCAAGTTATTACTTTAACTTTTTAAATATGAGTGACACAGTAACTCTCTGGATGTTACTTGTAATGATCTCCTTTATATCAAGTCAGGATATTTCTATCACAAAAATCTTTGTCACAAAAATGTGTCATATCATTGAATAGACTAAATTATTAATACAGAATGTTCTTATTTATATATGTGTCTTTGATTTAGAAAGATGGAAGTTATTCTGGGATAGATTGCATCAGCTTTACTCCTGTTAAACAGTAACTTCTGCTGCAAATCATCTCAGTGGTCAATAAGAGCAAAGTACTACAGAAAAAATTATGGACCTGGCAATATTAGTGGCAAAAAACTTTGAATGAAGGGCTGCAAATTCCATCATTCATTACAGATAATATGAACTGGCTTTCTGTGTGTGCCTATACTGTATGTCTTGGCTTCCTTATGTATGTGTATGCTTTAAAAACAGCATTACCCTATTAACCACTTACTTGCTAGCCATCTAGCTGGAGAAAGATGGTTATGTTTTGTATATGGTTGTATATTGTTGATATACCAAATCATTATTGGTAATGATAATTCAAACAAGTGTGTGTAAGTGTCAAATTGGCTGAATATTCGAACTATTTTGTGTCAGTTTTGATTCAGTTCAAAAGTGTCTCTGTTCTTCCTCATTCAAATCAGAAACTAAATTATTTCCGGTTGGGCTAACCATGGTATTTGCACTACAGTATCCAGAGAGAAATGCATGCTTACATACATGTTGTATTACTGGGGGAAATAATGTTACCCTTTTACCTAGTAGTCCAGGGAGATTAAAATAATTTCCCAGAAGGTGGAAATCTACATTCCTCCTCATTTTTAGAGAAGTAGATATCCTCTATGTCATGCTGTAGTTGCTGATTTTATATGGCATTCTCTCATATGAGAGGTGTTGAACTTCCCATATCAATATTTAAATATTCATTGGCCCTAGAATAAAAAACAAGTATATATTTTAGTGCCCAGTGACCAGAATACCAATCTGAGCCTTAAGAAAGTTGTGCTCCATTCACTGGCCTACAAAGTGGAACAGTTCAGGAAAAGTCTTGATATGACATTTAGAGCTCAGTCCTGCGCCAAGTGGATTTAAATTTGGAGTTTTTCCAAGAAACTGAGGTTTGCTGAAAACAGTCAATAGATGACGGCTGCCTTGGAGAAGCAAGGTAGAGATCAGGCTATTCCCACTGTCATCCTCATATATCCCTTAGGAGTTTAAGGTGTGTAGTTACAAAGAGGTCCCATCTGCTAAAAGCCAGAAAGAGCAGTCATAAAGTTTCATTACCGAACAATAAAAGACAATAGGTCTGGATTCATCCGTTGCTGTGTGAATAAGACCTGTGAGTTACAGTATTCTACCACATCCTATTAACAGTACCTCGGTAACGCAACAGAAGTTGACTTTCCCAGGTTTTTCTTGCTGGATTTAAGTTAGCATGCCCTGTTCCTCATGCACAGCCATTTTTTAATGCAGCTTCTCCAGTTTCGTCCAGTTTGGAGGGAGGACACTGGAGCTTAGGCTAAGGTCACCTGTATGTGTCAGTTTGTTCTGCATAGTGTGAATGATAAAACACATGTCCAAACAAGAGCATAGACATTACCCCAAACACAGAGAAGAGTTTTAAACTCTACATTTAGGTAACTATTTTCTGGATGCACAAGGATCTTTGTTTTAAGCTTCCTGACATAAACTAGTAAGGGGGAGGAGGGAAGAGGCTTTTACTTTTGATGACCTGAAAGGAATTTTGGAGGAATTTACATTTTTCTGTTGACTATGAGGAAGACCCTCAAGCTTATTGTTCAAAGCTGGACAGTAAGAAGGCTACCTGTATTTGTGAGTACTCACACCTGACTTGGGTACTGAGCTGAAGTTAATGAGAAGATGCCTATGGCTCCTTTGAATTCTATACATTTGTTATTAGCTCCACTGGAGACAGAGTTTCTCTCTATCTTGTACTGTTAGGCTGTGCAGAAAAAATAAATGTAATCAACTTCTGGCTTTCCATGCATGTTCAAACACACTCCATCTTCCCTCCCTCCCCCCGCTGATGTATAGTTATCACAGTGTAAACATTCTGCTAAATATTTCCTCCACCTGTTTCAAAGAATTAAAGAATCATCTCTTAACGGGAAAAATAAATGTACCAAATGTCACAATGCCTCAGGGGGATCGAAAATGATAAAACAAATGTTGTAACATTCTATTTTTGATCTGAAGGTAAACAAATGAAATGATGTGTATACGTGTGTATACACATAGGTTCACTCTATTGGTCATGTAATCCATCACCGAGGCTATTGGTTAAGGGGAGAAATTGCAGTTCCAACATATTTTCCAAACATTTAAACCTTTCTCATAAAATTATTTTGGGCTGAAAAATGGGTCCTGCTCATTCTCAAGCCAGGTCTCGGAAGTGAATTTTCTTGGAAGGCTTCATAAAAAAATATGTTCAGAGTTTTTTATTTTCACATAATATCTTTGAAATACATTAGTTGACATTTTCCAGATGCACTTTTGTGCTCAGCAGCTCAAAACAAGCCCTCATTCAGGAGATGGACTAGATGGCAAAAAATGAAGAAAAATTACTGCCTTTAACCCTTCTGATTGCTATATGAGAAAAACAGTCATTTGATTCTGATAGAAACCCTCCAATTTTATGGGGCATAAATCTGTTAGTTTTTACTGTCCCCTTCTGATAGCACTAAATTCTGAGAGAATGTGTAGATCAGTATTTTCTAGGGAAGTTAAATATACAATTTTCTTTGCAGGAAATTAGGTCTAGATTTTGCCTTTCACTGGTGCAATCCATAAGAGGTGGTTCAAAGAGGAAAAAGGAAAGAAATGTCTCACTGTTTTCCCTTCAGAGCTTCCAGGAAGGGATCTTTTGAATTAGAGATGAAACAGGAGGCTTGCAGACAGCTCAGGCTCCAGATCATGTGTGTGGATGTCTAAGAAATTCAGATTGATATTGAGAGCTTTAGTGATCTCCTGAAGGCCAGAAAATAAGAGCTAGTTCTTAGGAGTCCCCAGAACCATCTGCAAAAAATAAATTTATTACTGTAGTTTGTCATAGTCAACCTTCTCATTTATTAGATGCGATGTTGCTTTGTAATATTACGCCGTTAGCTGTTTAGAGAGGAGCCTGTGTATGTTCTTACTACTTTCTCAGTGCCTACGTTTGTGTCCAGGCTATGTGCTATTGGCTGTTCCTGTGAGAGAAAGAAAGAACCCATAACAAGCTCTATGTGGACATCCCAAGCTAATCACAGCATGAAAGAACTGATGAATCATTTCACTTAGAGGCTTCAGCTCAGTTCTAGCTCCACTGTGATTTTGTCAGGCAGTTTAGAATATACCTGAATTAGCGTTACAAACTAATGCAAGCACTTGAAGCATCTTGTGTCCTTCCTTCTCCTAAGGGCATATTGACCTGCACCAACTTCCATACTGCTGCAGCTACATTGCTGCTCATGGTACCAATGTGGCAGAAAAAGCTAGCTCAGGCAATCCCATGCTCCACTGCAGTCTGCATCCTAGACATGTATTGCCTGCTTCTAAAATAAGGGTAAGAAGAACAGCAGAGGTTTTGTGAGGATAAATGTGTGAATGATTATGAGATCCACAATTATGCTGAGCCATATGCTTGCCTAGACAGAATAGAAGGAGATGCAGCCCTGCAGAGCGGGAGTGTACCATATTGTTGATGCAGTGGCCTTCCCTTTTGATGTTGCTCCTGACTAATAGCATTTAAGCTGCTGACATTTGAATCAATAACTAGTTATCCCTTTTCAGAATGGAGATCATTCGGTAATGGAAATGACAATGAAAGCTAAGGTGGACTCATCGGGCAAAATAAAAGCATTCTTGTCAATGGCATTAGCAGAGATTTCAGGACTCTTTCCTTAGTCTTCAAAGTTTCTGCTGCTGTTCTCAAAAGGCAGCTAACCTTTTCCTGGGTGCTCTGCTTAAATGCTGACAGGACTCTTTAGCTGTCAGGCTCATTTATCTTATCTCTTCAGAGCACTTCATCTGTTTGTCTGATTTGCATGAAGAAGGTAAATAAATTAAAAACTCATAACATGTAGACTTCTCTACCAAAGAACAAGTCCCTGATGCCATATACTAGACGCTGACATCTAATGCTTTTGAATGTTTGCTTTAGAGTGAAAGTGAGAAAAGGAAAAAATAACCACTGGATTAAAAAGTGTCCAGTTGAAAGATTGTGTACTCCCAGCATCATCTAGTGAGCTCTCACTGAAATCAGTGGAAGTCTCCCCTGGCTTCATGGAACTTGTATAGAGTCCATGTGGACCACTTACTCATTCCTGTATTTACAGTTGGAGTTAAAGCTAGGGACTTAGTAATTTCTGAAAGGGCAGGAAGGGACTGTTAATACTGCAAACAAGAGTGCAAATACTTGCTGCAACTGAAAGCCTATTTCCACTAAAGCCAGTTAGAAGGGGATGCAGAACAGTGAAATAAATGAAGATTTCATTGCAAACTTCAGTGGATACAGTATCAGGTTACAGAAGTAGTTAAAGTACTCTTTCCAGGTATTGTTGGAACAACATCAGATTTTTAATATAGAAAGCTATAGAGGATGGAAAAACTTAAGTATCTTAATGTTTTAGGATGCATTATTACATGCACTTCAGCCTCACAGGTTTGGCTCATCTTTCTGAAGCTTTAAATAGCTAAAAAATGGCTTTCCTATGTTGGCCTGATATTCTATTATATTCTGTTCTTTCTTTCTGGCATGTATGATATAGTGTAATGACATCACATCCATTAAATCTGTCTCTCTTGCTTTTAGAAACTTGTTTAAGGTTAACTGAGGCACAAGGGTTCTATTTCATGTATTTGATGCTATTTAAACTGCAGAGCTCTAATTCATAATGCCTTTAAAACAATGAAAGAATAACCAGTAAATGGGTCACTGAAGTTGATACAAGGCTGCTGCACTAACAATACTCTGTATGTTATGTATGATTGAAACACTTTTCATTTCCTGAACTCTTTATGTTGCCAGGGAATACAAGCCATACTTTGTTCTCTTAGCCTAACTTTGCTGTTTTAATAACGGCTGCTGATTCAGCAATAAGTAAATTAAATTTAATATTAATACCCATGTTAACTACCTGAGAAATGACACCAATAGTACTTCTCATCATTAATCTTTTCTTAAGCAGATGATGAACTGGGGTGAACATTACATATATATGTGTATGTGTATATATATATATACACACACATACATGCACACATATAACAATATGAAAAGACTGATTAAGTGTAACGCTGCCATAAAACTACTGAGTATAATTCATTACATTTTGCCATATCTCCATTTATGGATGTAAAATGAACTATCGAAAAGTTGAAAATTACAACACTGTCCTACTGAAAGTTCCACAGATTACAAACCAGCTCTTAAATAACGTATTTTAAAATAGGCTATTATGCATACTAAAACTAATTTTAAAATGTCAGTGGAGATCATATCATTTATGAACTTCAGATAGGTAATTATATGGCATAAGCCATGAGACTGAGATAGTTGCTTTCCAAGCTGTTGTCTAGGTTTTGTTGTACTCGAGTGTTGGACATGATAGTCCCCTAGCCCAAAGCTGGATATGTTCCAGATATGATTACTTTTTCTCTTGTATGCAAGAAAAAGAGGCTGTCCTTGAATACTGAGGCAATAACTCTTGACATCTGGAGGTGCAATGCTCTTGTCTTTAGCAGCAACACTTGCTTTTGTGGTCCCACAATCTAGATGAAATACACCCAAAAGTTATGATATTCCAGTGTACAACAGCTGAAAGTTTCCATGAGGGACCAACACGCCAAGGCACGATGCTTACATTGCCAATAGCTATGCCATATAAACCCAAGAACAGGTTAAATTATGTCCTCCTGTGCAATCACGCTACAGCTAGAGTTACCTTTCCTCTCACTGCGGCCTGTCACATCCCAACCAAAACTAGATGCCAAGCCTTTAGAAAGAGGAGTGTGCAAGTAACTCGTGAGTGTTGATATGTAGCATCTGACTAAGGTTTATCTAAGAATCATTGGAAAGCCTAAACTATGAACTATGCTTAATCTGTTTGTAATACGAAAAGAGAAACGATTGGCCCATTGCAGTGGTCAGTCTGTATGTGTGTGTGTTTACATGTCGTGACTGGAACGAAGGAACTGATTTCTCACACTAGACTATATGCTCTGCCTTAGGAAGGTTGTTCTTGTGGTGTCAGCGATAGACCCCATCCTAGGAGGTTTTTAAGACCTGCTTGGATAAAAACGCCAAGCAACCTTTTCTGAACTCAAGGCTGAGCCTGCTTTGAGCAGGAGTTTGGATTAAAGACCTCCTTCTTCCAAAAACCTCAGTTATCCTGTACTGCTAAAGCTATCACTGGATACTTACAGAGTGTCACCAGAAATTACTGTGCTGTGCTGAAGAATATATTTGTTTCTTTGTAGTGTTGATTTTTTGTTTTGTTGGGGCTGGTGGGGGTATTTGTTTCTTTGGTTTACTATTTTTTCTTTTTTTCCTCCAGAAACAAGCAAGAAAGTAAATTTCTACAAAAATTTTACATGATAACTTTTCCACATTTATTAATTTCACCTGACTTTTCATCACAGTTGTAGAATCATTTATTTAAAATTCTTCTTTTACTGAAAATTTATCCCTAAAATTGTTTATTTAATAAAGATCCATTAATGTCCTGCCTTTTTTTTCTTGATGTTTTAACCGTGATTTAATTTTTCTTCTTTTTCTCTCCATTTTACTGGTTAAATAAAAATAATAGTCCACACAGCGGGAATAAAACTGAAATTAAAATAATTTCTATTTAAAAGCTTTTAAAATCCTCCAAATTTGCAGGAAAAACACAATTTAATGAAAATTTTATGAGATATTGTTGTGGTTTTTTTTGTTCCCAGCCAGCTTTTTTCTTCAGAAATGGGCATGAATCATGGTAAGTTTTTTAATAGTAGTAATCAGAAGGCTTTGCAACTGAAACCAGTCAAATTATGGCTTCTAAATGTAGACTTTTTTTGTTAAATGTTTAGCATAGCCATTCAGGGAAACATAATGTTGTTTTATGCTAACTAGCACAGATTGAAAGTATTTTTCAGTCTCGATGTTGAGTTGTCTAAGAACCTTTGTTTATATTATATCCTATTTATGCAAGAAAATGAACTTCATTTTAAAGCTGGTATCTTTGAAATAGAGGATAATTTGCACTGCATGGATCCTGTCTGCAATATCAGCAAAGTCTGCAAAGAAAGCTAGTGGTAAAAACAGCAATGTTTAAACAGCCATATCTCTATTCTCTCCTGATATAACTCTATGGATTAGAAGTATGACAATTCACCTAAACATTATACCAGTCTAAGTCTTAATAACTCTTAGTGGAATTATATCAGTTAAGTTTCTAAATCAAGGGGTTTTTTTTATTTTTATTTTCAGAAATACTAAATATCACTTATGTCATTGGGGACTTCTTGCAGCCTTTCTATTTCTGAGAAAAATTAAGGCACAAGCCCGCATTCAAGAAGTTGATCCTAAAATTCTATTAAAAGATCGTTCTCTGGGCCTTTTCCAGAGAGGCTGAGTTCCTCCCAGTCCTAGTGAATGGGATTTGCTCTGTAATTCTTGAAATGGACCACAGTTTGAAGACAAGCTTATGAAGGGATTGGATGATCTAGTCTGAATTTGTGTGTGTTTGGGAATGGCTGTGTGATAAATAATTGTGCATTTTTGTGCTTTGGGGTACAATGCACATGTATCGATATCAGGTTCACATCGGCCCTTCTATACTGACAATGTCGTATAACTTTGTCCTATGACTTAAAGGCAGAGTTTGTGATCAGAAGAGTAGAATCTAAGAGAAGTTTAAAGATCTTGTATTTCATGGGTACATGCCTATATCACTGATTATTCTCATTATTTTACAGAAAGGTTTTATTATTTTCTCAGAACTTTCTTGCCCATAGTACTAGAGTATTGCACAATAGAAAGTGCTCTTGCATTTTTCACACATTTGCAATGGGTTTAACTACAGTAATATATTAAATAGAGATGGAATACAGGCTTATGCAATGACATCCAATTACCCCAAAAGTTTAACTGTTATTAGCATGTCCTTTGGCATATTTTTTAACTGGATCTTCTAATACTCTCCCAGACAATTGTCAAGCATAGTTTGTAAGATAGTTTGGACCAAGGATTGTTGCCAGTAAATAGTGTGGATGAGATCCCTTGCTGTGGGAGATGAGAGTTTAGCTGTATTTTATTACTAACCAGTAATTTGTTGCGAATATATTGCTGAATGAAAATATAAACCTAAATCTTCTAAGTCTTTGCCAAATGTCCTAGCTGTTGGGCCATCCTTTCTTTTGCTTGTGGTGGCTCCATACAGGAGGTTTTATCTGTTTTGACAGGCCTAAATCTACAGTCATTTACTCCTGAAATTAGTCCTTAAGTCTCTGAATAATCATCTCATAGTCAATGCATATGCAAGGTTCTGCTTGAACAGCACTTACGGGATTTAATGAATAGACTGTGAAGTCCTTGGGACACAGGTTTTTTTCTTATTTTTATGTTTTCACTTTATAGGGTTCATTTTCTCACAATTTCAGCTAGTCCCCGAGAATACAGGTGCTCTATAAGCCTGAAAATACATTCCTCACCATTCACTCTTACTATTGAGTACTTCCGATGCAACCAGATTGAAATGTGCCTCTCATATTCTGAATGGCCTGGCTTCCTAACATTTTTTAAAGGGTCATTCATTTCAGTGAGAGTTTGCAAGTGAATTAAAATTTCATTATGTTTGATTTTTACATTCTCACATGCTCAAAGGAGAGCGATATACAAAATCATCTCCTCCTTAGAACTTAAAAGTACCATGCCAAGATTGAATTACAGACACGATGAAGAGTTGCAACTTATCCATATGAAACACATACATGTTAGTTGATATTAGTATGCTGATGTGAAACCAGGAAGATTTTCAGAAGCCCTCAGCATCTAGATCTGGACGAGTTTCAAGACACGGTTATCTCCAGCCTAGTGCTGTAATGAAGTAAACCAGATTTCCAAACCTTTTTAACCGTCAGTATCTTCCCCTCTTAATGGGAGCAGGTGGATGAACACATTTGGAAATCCAGTCCACTGATGTACTGGAAGGAGACTGGGAGATTGGATGTTTTAAAAAACAGATATATTTGTTGGTACCCTGGAACTGCACGAAGATGTTTCATTGTTTGTACACATTTCAGACATCTGTGTTGCAGAAAGATTGTAATGCTCCCAAAAGGCCAGGTATTACTTCCAAAACTAGAGGTGAAAAACAGTGATTCTGTTGGCTATCGTCATTGTTCTCATTTGCCACCAATTACTATTTAACTTCATAAATCTTTAGGGATTTTATGAGTAAAGCTCATGCAGCTTTGAAACTGGGTTTTTTTTAAAAAAAAGCTGATTATTCACAGCTTGCTAATTTGTAATTGGACTTTTACAACTCGAAACCCTCCAGATTTCAGAAAAACTAATTTATTTTTTCTTGGTTTAATTGTGGTATTCACACTCAAAACTGTGGAGTGAGATTGCTTCTAGTGGGTTGTATGCAGTGTTCTGGAACTAATAAAATATATTATTGATTGCTTAATGAAAAGCACCACGTTCACACAGATTTACTGTGGCTAAGGATGGATACAACAGCTACTTCTTATTCTGTTTTGAGGATCACCTGCCATTTTACTTGGGTGTATTGCTGCATATCAAGTGTGCTTTTAAATTAAGTTATGGTTGCCTACAGGGCACTATGTTGGATGGCTCCATTAAGGTACCCTTATACTTTTCTTTCCATGCAGTGCTACCTGTTGCTTTTAATTTAGCTTAAGATCATCAAAATTAATTATGATGGAGTGTATTAAAAGTTGAAATAGCAAATCAAAGAGTTTTATTAAGTGCTCTTTACATTTTCTTATGTGTTTAGTGGTTTTAGCTTTCTATTTGATCATCACTGTCTGATTCATTGTGATTACTATGAGAAGGATTGGTAGAGTGGAATAGAAATGTCTAGCTATGGTGGGAGTAACTATGACCCTCTTAATTCCTACTTGGACTTGATATCCCTACCAGGGGTAATAAATGCACAACTGTTCCAGCAGTGATGGTGGCAACTTGTAGTTTAGTTGCCCTTCCCCTGTTGAGTTGTTTGGTCTGTGCACCTTGGCAGGAAAGGAGTGGCTGTGCATCAGGCATTCAAAAATGCTGGTCCTCCTCCATCATCCCAATGGCAAAAATTCCAGGGCATTAAAGGCATGTCCCAACAACTGTCACTGCACTGTGATGAGTCTTGTAGTGGGGAATGAGCTTCCATACTACCTGCCAGACATGGCACAGCATGCCCACTGCACCACATGGTAGGACAGGACTTAATAGGATTTTTCTGTTCACAGTTGATTGGGGATGGTGGAGACCTATTCAGTGGTTGTCTTGGGTGGGCGTGCTTCTGTACTGTGTTGGTTGCTGTCCGAGGGCACAGACTCGGTGAGATCCCCTAGGCATAAACTCCTGCTGGGTTCCTAATCTATTCGGTGCCTAAATAGACCCTTACTTCTGTGGTTCTAGTCCACACGATATAAACCTTTAGCAGAGCAAACTTCTTCACACAGATGCTTGAGCTTCCTCAGTCCTCTGCATCTGCTGCATCTCTGTCTGTGTCTTACTACCTGGCTGCTCAGACTGGAGAGACTCAGGGTGATGAGATGCATTTGCAACTGGAAAATAAAATCTTACATTCATTAGTGACACTGAATATAAAAAGCTCTATGCGTAAGGGATTATAATATCTAAAGTGGACTGCAAACCATTTACCTAATGACATCATCATCAATATGGTCTTGGGCAGACAGGCTGCCTACCACACTCAACCTGGAAAAGATGCCACACGTGGTTCAGCAAATAACTATCATGTACTAATTTTTCTCATGTTGCAAAGTGTCCTGGTTTCAGCTGGGATAGAGTTAATTTTCTTCATAGAAGCTAGTATGAGGCTATGTTTTGGAGTTGGGATGAAAAAATGGCAATAACATGCTGATGTTTTCAGTTGTTGCTAAGCAGTCAAGGACTTTTCATGCTGGGCTGCCAGCGAATAGGCTGGGGGTGCACGGGAAGCTGGGGGCAGGGACAGCTGGGACAGCTGACCCCAACTGGCCAAAGGGATATTCCATACCGTATGATGTCATGCTCGGTGTATAAAGCTGGGGCGAAGAAGAAGGAAGGGGTGCGGAGATGTTTGGAGTTATGGCATTTGTCTTCCCAAGTAACCGTTACGCGTGATGGGGCCCTGCTTCCCTGGAGATGGCTGAACCCCTGCCTGGCCATGGGGAGTGGTGAATGGATTCCTTGTTTTGCTCTGCTTGCGTGCGCGGCTTTTGCTTTACCTATTAAACTGCCTTTACCTCGACCCACGAATTTTCTCACTTTTACCCTTCTGATTCTCTCCCCTGTTCCACCAGGGGCAAGCGAGTGAGTGGCTGCGTGGTGCTTAGTTG
>NW_010526892.1:0-3483 GCF_000687285.1 Phaethon lepturus
TGTGGTATAAGCTGAAGAAACTGGCTATGAGTGTTTGGGCTTTGCCTAAAAGGTAATGAAATATGACAACTTAGGAATTTACAAAGCTTAAAGGGGGGAATGAAAGGGTTAAATACCTGACAATCCCTGGCTAAGACCTTAAACATGTAACTTCTTGCCTGACAATATCAAACAGACCTTGAGCAAGCTCCTTAGGCTTCCTGTGTAAATCACTGAGAACAGGAAATCGGGACGTTTGTGCCAAGATAAGCACCAAAGGACTAGTTTAAACTGACCTCCTTGTACCATTCTGAAGCTGAAAGACTGATGAGCTAATTCAATGACTATATATGGACAAAGGAAGCCCAAAATTCAATTAGCGGACAGTGTGAGGAAGACTATGGACTACCACTGGAGGGTGAAAAGACCCTAACCCTAATTTTACTGCACATGCTTGAACTATGTAAATGAATTCTGGGAACTCATCACCATAAGACTGCCCTTCTCAGGGAATCTGATGAATATGTATGATTTTTCTGTATATGAACTGATATGTTTTACTAACCTCTTGGAGCACTCATGGTGGAGAGATCCCCAGTGCTGCCCAGCGCTGCCCAGCGCTGCAATAAAGAATGCCTGCCTTCTAAAACTTCAAACTAAGTGTTAGAGGGTTTTCTTGCCGACTTTTCGGTATCAGGCTAACTTCCCCAAACGACCACCGATGACCACTCGAGACCCCCACGCGTGCGTAATCTAGTTTTGCAATGTCAGTAATTATGTTAAAGTAATAAGGCAGAGATTTCCTGGAAATTGTATGAATATTTATGTTTGTAAGGTTTATAATGAGTAAGCTCTGTACCAGGGTATGCACATTAGGTGGAGTGATCCCCTGTGCATCCAGCGCTGCAATAAAGAATGCCTGCTTCTTAATGCTACATTGGTGCTAAGAAGTTTATTCCCGATTTCAGTGACAAGGTCAGCTGGCATTCATTTAAATATTATACATGTGAATATTAACTTGCAAAGTTAGAAAGTTAAGTTGCAAACAACATCTGGCTGGGAGAGTAAGAGGGCTTTTCCGCTCTTTATTTCTGCACAGCACCCAGCCCAGGGGGATCCCGGTCCAAGGCAAGTCATGGGCTGCTGCATCAGGACACATTGAAGCTCAGGCTCAAACAGATGGTGGGAAATCACCTCTCTCTGAGGAAGGTCCACTTCTGTTGCCAGGACAATGCATGCAGAACATTACAATAGGTGTAAATAATCTTACATCCCTGCTGTCTTATATGTGAGTTGTTACCTTTTTATCATCATTTTCACTTATTGTGAAATTATTCCATTCCATTTTTTACTGTCAGTTAAAAAAATTTTAAAAATCAGAGGTAGAGCTGATGGGAGGACAGTATTCCTTTCTGTCAAACACCCAGAAGCCTGTAGATGTGCCAGGTACAATGTATTTCTCCAAGAGGAGAGGTACCCTTCTCTCCTCTCTTTCACCAGAAAACCACAGGACAATGGCAGGGCAAGCCCAGAGCAGAAGAATAACTGCATTATCTCCAGTTATCTCCATTTCCCAGCAGAGGTAAGTTAAAACCAAGCAACTCACTGCCCTGTACTGTAACATAACAGCTGTAGGCAGCCGGTGCTCCTCACCCAGGGCAGCACAACTGGGGAAAATACCAATGGAGAGACTACAGGCATCTGGTGGGCAAACCCATAAGAAGGACAGCGTAAGCAAAGGGTACAAGGCTGGGCCAGGCGTGCCAAGGGTTTACCAACTGCCATCCCCAGCAAGGAAAATGCTGAAGGATCTGTTAGCGTATTAGCTAACCCCTCCAGGCATTTGGGATGTGGCTCTCCCTTCCCAGTCTCCTCCTTCATGCTCAACTCCTGCAAGCAGACACACTTGGGAGATGAGTCCCCATCCTTCCACATTGCTCAGCCTTGCACACCCACAGCTGGTTGTCTGCCTGCAGCCTCTTAACAGTCAGACCCAGTCACCAGAATATGTAAAATTTCCTATAGGAACCCTGTAGGCCCACAGTAATTACAGACAAACTGCGGAGCTAGTTGGGGCTGTGCTGTAATTACCAGCAGCAAAGATAAAACCTCTGAGCAGGCTCTCAAGCTATTTAGATTACAACTCTGGTCAGCTTAGCAGCGCTCTCCGCAGCAGCATCCGTCTTTCAGCAACATCAGCTGGTCACTGTGCAGGGCTTTACACAATTTTACCTGCTCCCCAGTTCAAGTTTTTTGTTTGATTTTTTTTAAGGCAAACTTCTCTATGAGATATTTTGGTAAGATTTTCTCCCCTAAAGCCCTCACTAGACACCACTTCCAAGGTTCATACTCATGAATTTCATTATTTCTAATGGAAATTGCATGTATTCCAGGTCCCTGGAGCATCAAGGGGAGGCAATTTACCTGCTAACGTTAGTCTGATAATTTTGTGCCTGGGTTTGGAGGCATCCTCTACATCTGTTTCCCCATTAAGTGTTTGGTGTCTTGAATTTTTCATGGCTAAGACATCTATGACTAAGGCATCCAGAAAGATTACTCTTTTATTTGATTTGTGTGGGTGTTATTTTACTCAGCACTTCAGTGTCTTGTGACCCATTTATGGGCTGAAACAGGCTCTGGTGAACTTTCATGCCTTTATATTCAGATTGCTCTCAATCTAACAAAAAAAAAATCCTCTGAAGCAACTCTATCCTTAAGTTTTA
Source organism: Phaethon lepturus (assembly GCF_000687285.1). NCBI lineage: Eukaryota > Metazoa > Chordata > Aves > Phaethontiformes > Phaethontidae > Phaethon > Phaethon lepturus. The sequence goes on from NW_010526892.1 coordinate 2,703, forward strand.
AATCAGAAATGGCTGTTCTATATAAGTGGTTGAAAAAATGTTATAACAGTTCAATTTATGAGTCTCATGAGAGCCAAGTGGGGTCTCAACAGGGCTCAGGGTGCTGGGCATACCTAGAAGGATAAAAAGTGCCAGAGAACGTCGTGAGCTTTCCTTAGTCCTCGTGAAAGCTTGTGTCCCACAGCCAAGAAGGTTGTGGACCTGGGGCATCTCCTGATTTACATGTGGGAGCTGAGGTGAAGCTGCTGCCAAGGCTCAGGAGCTCCTCATCCACCTCCAAATCATCCCGGAAGCAGAAGAGAGCACAGGGAGACCTTCCAAGATGCCTTTGGAAGAAGGTTGAAAGAAAAGCAAAAGAAGGAATACTTCTACCCCAAAACAACAGTGTCCTTGTGGGGAGCTCTGTTGGTGCCTGGCACTTCATTTTACTGGTATAATTGTGCCAGGAGAATGAGTCTACTCTTCTGTACTGATATGCCCTTAAGGAGTTTAAATGGTTGTCTGTCTTTGAAAACATTGTGAGGAGACAATTACAATGTAAATGCATCTTCAGAGGGAAAATATCACAATATAACAGCTAGGAGTTACAGTCAGGATATCAGCCTTAGAAATGTAGCACACTTGCACAATACCATCACCAGGTTAATCCTATGCAAATAAAGCTACCGAAACATGAAAAAGAAGCGTAAGGCTCCCAGTCTCTTCTTATCTTCACATCAATGCAGGATGTCTTACCAGATGTCCTGGTTGCATCCAGGATAGAGTTAATTTTCTTCACAGA
>NW_010526893.1:0-226 GCF_000687285.1 Phaethon lepturus
CCTTCTATGATGGGCGTGTGCGCACACCAGTTCTCATCCTCCACGAGCCTCTCCTGCGCCGGAGGCGTGGCGCTACCCGGAAGACGCAACAGGAAGCCGAGGCAGGAAGGGAGGGGGAACACAAGCGAGAAGGATCTGCTGTCAGGACCAATGAGAAAGGAGAAGAGGGACGGTTCAGCCAATGGCAGGGCGTGGAGGGCGGGGGCCCAGGGGGGGCGGCCAACGT
>NW_010526893.1:490-3090 GCF_000687285.1 Phaethon lepturus
TGGGGAGCTGTGCCCGGCGTGTACGGGGCAGAGCTGCTTCGCCCCCGTGGAGCCGGCTTAGAGGTAGCAGGGAGATGTGGGTGCTCGGGATGACCCCGAATAGCTGTGGCAGAAACCCAGAGCAGGTATGCTCAGGTCCCTCGGGTGCACCACGCCTGCCCGGGACGCAGAGCTCTGGCTAAAGCTGTTTGTGTTCCCAGGTGGGAGCAGCAGGAAAGGAGATGTTCCTCGTGTCTGCGCTGGAAGCAGGATGAATCTCGTGTCTATGGCGACAGATCCCGAGTTGAAATGGATAACGCTGTGGGCCCGCCTCAGGTGGGCGGCCATGCTCGTGCTCCTCCTGGGCTCGCTCGTGATGCTGCTGCTCCCGCTGGCTGCTGTGGAAGACCAGTGCCACGCAGTGCTCAGAGGACTCTCCTTCCTGAAAAGTAAACTGGGCACGAGCTCCTCGGGGGTCACCAGATACACAGGACAAACAACTGGACTGAGCGTGACCTCCAACGGGCTGGAGCTGCTGGTGCTGAAAGGCAAAGCCTCTCCAGGTAAGAGTAGCCCTGGGCGGGTGCAGGGGAACACCTGAGTTGCCATATAACAACAGCCCTGGAGATCTGCCCTCCACCCCCTTCGATGATCTTCCGTACCCCATAATGGTAACGAACTCTCACTGCCCAGCTGCAAATTAACATCAGCTGTAAATGACCAAGAGGTCAGACATGCCATCGCCAGCCTGGCAGCAGCCTGACTGCATTCCATTGCCCTGCGCCACAGAAGGGCGATGTGCTGGTGTTCTCTCAGACGTTTTTCCTTATGCTTTCAGTGCTAGTAAGTTCTCTTAAGGTAACTGGAATATGGAGTGGCGTTTTAATATGCAGTAACCTGGGATACATGGCATTAATCCTGAAATCCTGGCTGTCATAGGACAGCCTTTCTGGCAGTGCCAGGCTGCAGTCATTGCCTCTATTGGCTAGGATGTTAATTTGTAAGACATTAAAAGGAATCATTACAATCACAGCGTTGTATCTTTGTTTGCATTAAAGCTGTTATTGCTGGGAAGATGTTTGATAGTTCAGTGAAAAAACAGAATTGCTGTTAGCAGCCATGGGCTGTGCTTTTAGCAAGAGGACTTGGCATTATTGCCAAGAGAATGTATTTAAGACCCTGAGTCCTCCCACGCAAAGCAGCCTGGTGGCCAAAGCGAGTTTTGCTGGGATGGCTACATGCCCTGTGGCTAGCTTGAGCCGTGCTGCTGACAGATCCTGCCTCAACACGCTTCCTGCCAGGAACAGCTCTGCTGCCGTGTACTCGGCCTGTAAACGTGGCATAAGCCTCTGTGCTTATAGCTGGAATACAAGTTTTCTGTTACAGTTCCTATAGACTGGCGTTATTTAATTTTTATATGAGTGAACAGTGACGGGCTCTAGAGGTTTTCAGTAAAACTCCATACCCTGTTATCTAACTGTCATTGCTGCATTTCAGAAGTGAAGTTAGAAGCCAAAGCAGCCCTGAATCAAGCCCTCGAAATGAAGCGCCAAGGAAAGCGGGAGAAAGCCCACAAACTCTTTGTGTATGCCCTCAAAATGGACCCTGATTATGTGGATGCCCTGAATGAATTCGGTATCTTTTCAGAAGAGGAAAAAGACATTCTCCAAGCCGACTATTTGTATTCCAAAGCACTAACCATTTCTCCCTGCAACGAGAAGGCTTTGATCAATCGGGACCGGACGCTACCTTTAGTTGAAGAGATAGATCAGAGGTATTTTAGCATTATTGACAGCAAGGTTAAAAAAGTGATGGCAATCCCCAAAGGCAATTCTGCCCTGCGCCGAGTCATGGAGGAGTCCTATTATCACCACATCTACCACACGGTTGCTATTGAAGGAAACACTCTGACGCTGTCAGAAATACGACACATCATTGAGACCAGATATGCTGTTCCTGGAAAAAGCTTAGTGGAGCAGAATGAGGTGATTGGCATGCATGCAGCTTTGAAATACGTCAATACCACGCTGGTGTCGCGGATAGGCTCCGTAACCATCAGTGACATCTTGGAGATACACCGGAGAGTGCTGGGCTATGCCGATCCGGTGGAGGCAGGACGGTTCAGGGCTACTCAAGTGTTTGTAGGACATCACATACCACCACATCCCCAGGATGTTGAGAAACAGATGCAGGAGTTTGTGCAGTGGATTAACTCGGAAGATGCCATGAGCTTGCACCCTGTGGAATTTGCTGCGTTAGCCCATTACAAGTTGGTTTATATCCATCCATTTGTGGATGGCAACGGAAGGACCTCGCGCCTGTTAATGAACCTCATACTAATGCAGGCAGGCTACCCACCCATCACAATCCGCAAGGAGCAACGGGCCGAGTATTACCACGTCTTGGAAGTAGCCAATGAGGGCGATGTGAGGCCTTTCATACGCTTTATCGCGAAGTGTACTGAGACGACGCTGGACATGTTGCTCATTGCCACCACAGATTACTCCGTGGGCTTACCTGAAGCAGATGGCAGCACTGCTGGATGCAAACAAACTATCCCAGTCAAGACTTGAGGGTTGTGGACATTCAGGAGCCAACGAACGCATGGGAGAACAGAGAGC
>NW_010526893.1:3107-22134 GCF_000687285.1 Phaethon lepturus
CATTGCTGCTGGGAAGTAACTCAACAGGAGGTGTCACACTTTAGCATTTCATTTATTTAAAGTGTCTTACATTTGGTTAAATTAATATAATTTATTTATATATATTATGCCAAGCTGAAACGTGAACTGTTGATGTTGACTGTGCACTATAACTTGCTTGTGCTACTGGAAGGAGGGGGGGAGAGGTGTCAGAGGGGCTCAACAAGCTGAAGTAGAATTTAATTTCTCCTTAAAATTAAGCTTTGAGAAGCTGCTTCAATCACAGCCCTTCACCTAGTCGGTCAACTGCATCGTCTTACCTTGTCAAAGAGCTGCTAGGCAAGACAGGAAGTCTTAACTGAGTTGTTGCTTTTGTGTTACCTCTTCCCTGTTGTTCAAAAAAACACCCCAAAACACAACCCTTGGAGTAACAGCACTCTCCCAGCTCTGTTCATCAGACTCTTTCCTGTCAGCCATACGATTTGACGTACTGATCAGGAAGGAGGCTGAACTCCAGTTCAAAGGCCTCTCTCCCTTCCTGTTTCTGTCTTCAGCAGCACTGTGCCTGTTTACTTTCAGCTGCCTTTTCTAGGGTGAGTTTTGTACAGGTGGGAAGTATTTGGTTTAAGATGACAGATGATGTGACTGGAACAAGAGAAGAAATGCCCTCTGACTTATTTCACTGAACTGCGAGGTGCTTTGGCTATACTTCAAGCAGAAGGATAACCTAGTGCTCCCAGGCCCCACCTGGAGCATCCCACCTTATCAGGCAGGACCCCTGGGGAACCGCAGCTGTCCTTCTACAGTTCAGTTCAGGGTTTGGAAAGAGCTTGCTTCTGCAAAGCTGTGGGCAGAAGGGGTTATTATACAGAACTGGGAGACAACCTTTATCAGTTGTGTGAATTTGGTAAGAATGCGTATAGCAAGTTTGCCAAAAACTTAAGTTTCTTCAATCTCCACAGGAGAACTTTTCACAAATCCTTACTAGGTCATGTTATTACTGTGTTAAATGCATAAAGAATTACATGACACCTCTTTGCTGCAATGGCAGTTAGTGTAGGACCTGGAAGCTGCTGTGCAATCCAAAGCAGCATACCTTATCTTTGCTTTTAAGGTAAAGAGCACCTGCAGCCTAACACAGAATAGTTCGCTACACCCTGCCTGCCAGCTGTTTTGATTGATCCCAACACCTCTCAGTTCAGAGAACTTCTACTCCATCCAGTTTAGAAGCTTAAACCCTTTGCAAAACAGCATAAGCTGTTACCCTGTGTTAAGTTTCTTCCCTTGTAACTCTTTTACCTGCAAGGTGGGCAGGACACATTTTATACAAGCAGACAATAGGACAAGAGTGGGAGTTACCTATGTACTACAGCACTGCTCCGTGCTTATGTACTGCTGGCAGGGAAAGTGAACAACAAACAAAGGAAGGTTGTTCCCTCCTTACATGTGCTCATTTCTGCAGTGCAAGGTGAATATGAATAAAATCTGCACTTTAGAGCTCTGGGGAAAAAAAAATGTTATTTTAGTAACAGATTAATAAACTATTTTAATATTAAAAGTCTTTGTTTGGAAGAGGCTGTTCTCAAAACACTTTTCTGCACAGTGGATGAAGAAGTGGTCACAGCTCAGTTTGTGGAGCAGCAGGTTACATCAGCTGTGCTGCAGCACAGGGCATAACAGAGCGCTCTGAAGCGGCAAGTCCAACCGCAGCAGCCCAGGGAAACTCAAATCAGCCGTAGTGCAGTGTACATGCTTGCCTGCTGTCAGGGCAAGGCAAGCAGCCAGTTGCACCAGCCTTAGCACCCTCCTACCCCCCAACTCAAAGCTCCATATTAAGGCATTATTAGAACGTTTCTAAGCTGATTTTGAGATACAATCCCGTTGCATCATCAGTACAACACTGCCGTCTGGCACAGAAGAGGCTGCATGCCACACTGAACAGGCACCAGCAAGAACTTGGTCCCTCGCTGCATCACCACGACTGCCCCTGTTATGTGGTTCAAGGCTACAAAGCCGACTCCTCCATTTCAAAAGTAAAGCCAAGTGAAATCAGCACAGAATGTAAGCACTGAAAATAGTGTTTATTTGCAGCAGTGCTTGTGTTGTACAAGTGAACTTGGTACTGGGGTCCCCCCTCACATTAAACCCCCACGCTGTGTTGCTTTAGTCAGATAAGCAGCAATATTTCTATCCAAGATGACATACCAGATTATTTTAAAGTCTGAAGTGGTTTCACTTCAGTGAAAAGTGAAGGATATTCATACTAGATGGAATGAGCTACTTAAACATACGTAAGTGACACTCTGTATCTCGGTGCACCTGAGGGGCGAGGTACATCGGTATTCCCAGCTGCCATAGGATAAGTGCAATTCCAACACCCACATTTAAACAAAAGCAACAGTATTTATAGAAAACCTTTGAGAACTTGAGTTTAATAAACCCAGAAACATCAGCTTGCACTTCACATTTGTACAAAACCATACAGAAACCACCTGCAAAAGACATATGAGCTAGCTAGCAAAAACAACAACAAAAAAAATGGTCCTCTGCAACAGCATGTACAGCTTTTATGGGAAACAAAAACTACCAGATCTAACTATTATCTCATGACACTTAAAAATAATAATTTGAATGTCTTTTACAAATACACAATATAAAAAACAGGTCAACTCAAACAGAACATTAACTGAATACACATATATGTATATTTGTGTATATACATATACACACAAATGTATAGAAACTCTCCCAATACTAAAATAGGCCATTGTGGTGAAGTTACTAGCATCTGCCATTTAACTCTTAATGGAAGGAGATGAATGTCCCTGCGTGTGTCTGGGTGTAAAATGGGTTTGTTATCAGAGAGAATGACTGCAATCACAATCTGAACTGACCAGTGGAGCTTGACAAGGTTATCACAAGGCTTTCACATTGGATCTCATTCGTTAATGAAAGAGAAATATTCGTAAAGTACTCATAAAACTTGATGTGGCATCCAACCTGTACAGGAAGTATTTGCCCCCTCGTTACCCTCAATATGAGGAATCATATAACACCATTTTGCCAGACCATAATATAACTCTTTGCTCTTAGAAACGGAGGAGAAAACTGGATTTGTACCATCCTACACTGATCTCGATGAATGCAGTAGTCCAGAACAGTATTTACACATGATTGTGACTGGCGTTCTCTCCTTGCTAGCATAAGGACACAACATGGCTTCCATAAAGGCATTTCACATTTTACCAGACCCGCTGATTGCAGACTTTTTGCTCACTTTTTCAGTAGCATCTTGGCAAAATCAGCATTGGACATCTTTTTAGGCTCCTCAGGGGCTTCGGATGAAGTTGCTGGTGAGTTCTGGACCATCCCATTCTCAGCCTTAGCCACAGGATTACTCTGGCGCTGTAATGCACGAGGCATCATTGAAAGCTGTGTCCTTCCCTTCCCTCGCCTGGAGAGTAAGAAGTGCCATTAAAAAAATATCTCAGTGCTCTTTGAACATACTGTTTTAGCTTGGGGAAACAAAAAGGACTTTGTTCACTATGAGGAACGCTCATTTAAATATTATTCCTGTCATTTGCTTCAGTAGTAAGTAGTGCAAAACTTTCAACGGATGCCCTTTGAAGCAGTATACAAAAATCCTGGCAGAAAACAACTGCCTGCCAGTCCCCCAAAACTTGAAGCTCTGTTTGTCTACAGCGCACGTACAACACAACACCAACACAATGCTAAGTGGCAGGAGCACTCCAAAAGATGAAACAGCAACCTTAATGCTCACTGCAAACAATGGCTGGTTCTCCAGAACGAGAGGACGTGGACGTTATTAGCTAACATCAGATCCAGCAGGATGTTCGATACCCGCTATACTCAATCACTACAGACCTGTTCTATGTAAAGAAGGAAAATCTGCTTTTCCTCATCAATCCAGCAACCCAAATTTTCATAGTTCAGCACCTTTAAACGTTCTCTTATATTCTAGATGAGATTCCGACATTTTCGCGTACGAAGGAACCCAGTGTTTCCTCTCTAAGCGCTGCCAAGCAGTCTCGCTAATACTTACGCTCCGTAAACCTGTCGCGGTACTGCAAACTGCGAGGCTCTGCCCGCCTCAGGCTTGTCTGGCAGCTTTCGGAGCGGTGGGTTACTGATCGCCACCTTGATGACGTGTTCCTTAACTGTCAGGCCATCCATTTTCAGCACAGCCTGCGAGGCCTGAGCTTCATTTTCATATTCCACATAGGCCAGGCCCTAAGTAAGGAAAAGGGGTAACCTACGTTAGTTTTAGTGCTTCTTTCTCTGCCTGACAGCTTTCGCAAATAATTTGGCCAGCTGGTCAGAAAATCATACAGAAAGCAGACCTAAACATCGCTAAGGGTCCTGGGATTCTTTAGCTAAAAATTCTTATCTACACAGATCTACAACCTGCATTTTTTGACTCTCATTCATGATGCCTCAATTTCTGGAAGAGGTATTAGAAAAAAAAGACGAGAACCAAGATCCCAGTAAAATAAATATAATGAAGTACTGCATCAGTGGCAAGTCTTAATTTCTAAGTGTGTATTATACATGTATTCAGGGTGAATCTGCTATTGGACAGACTGTGATTCATAGTAGAGGAAAAGACAAATCAATCTACAGAGCTAGAAGAGAAAGATCCACACAAACTCTCCTGTGATTCTTCGCTAAGCTACAACTTGTACCTAAGGAATTACGTCCGCTAACGTAGGGCCATCATGGCCACCTTAGTTTCAAGAGCAGTAAAACCCATCTTAAGCAGCTGCAGCAGGACTGACAGGCACTGTTGCTGCAGAGACTGGCACTGCTGCCCTGAGAACAGGGACTGGTGACAAAAGCGTTCTTTGCAGGAAATTAATCTGCATTGACTTCACGAAGCAACAGCTGCTAACCACACTGCTGCCGGTGCACCTTCAGTTTTATTTCCAGCAAACGGACAAAAGGCCACCCCTGGCAGCAGCTACCGCAGGCCTCTGCGGCGAGTACGCTAGCCAGGAGGCATCACCTCTCAGTTCTGTTACTGTTGTTCTTTTAAATGACATTCAAACCCTTAAGCTGTATTTTTGGATTATCCAGTTTCACAGGAAATACATCAGATTTTATGTAACATTCAAAGTAGATTTATTTGGCGATTTAGACAGAATCCCAGCTCAGACTAAGCTCAGAACATGGATTGCAAGACTTGGGTACACGAGAGCACTCGTTACAAGCTACGCACGCAGCAGGAACTGTACTTGAGGTATTGCCAGGAGCTAGAAAACACTTTTTAAAAATACATGCCCACCATCAGCAGGATGGCACCCATTAGAAGTGCCCAACATGCCGACATGGCCAAGGTGTCAGGTAGATTCGACAGAGCAGCAGCTGGTTTAGAGTCTCTTATTTAAGAAGGACCCATTTATTCTAGGATGGAAATAATGAGCCCTGTCAGAGAGAGGTGGCTCATTTCTCACTGGCAAATCTATTCTTGCAGCAGGTGTTATGAACAATAGCCTCAAGAAACTGAAGAAAGGGAGGCGGGGAACCCTATCTAGCCAGTTACTTGAAAAACAAATATTCTTTGCAGACTTACTAATGCCTATTTTTACTATACTGAAAGTGCTGTTAACATCTTCCCCTTCATCCCATTTATATCACACATTCTTCCTGTGCAATTTAAGAGATATTTTGGAAAAATTCCTCTTCCCCTCCTACTTCTTATTTGTTGGCACAAAGGCAGACTGGGCTGTGTAAAACCAAGTATTTCTACAAGTTTTAATGCAAGGCCACGTTGGCAACTTTTAAAATACAAAGCTTACTTTTTGTATCCAAACCTCATGAAGAGCTTCTTTCTGAAGGATTTCTTAAAATTAGGAGTGCATTAAGGATGCTTACCTTGGGTTTTCCAGCTCGGTTGGTGACCAGCCGAATGTCTTTCACGTTCCCATGTGCTTTACACACATCTTCCAGCTCTTCCTTAGTGCAGGAAAACGGCAAACCAGATATAAACAATTTATGTTTCTCCAGTGTAGTACTATACCTGAAAACCTGAAGAAATTAAAAGGCTGTTAGATACCAAACCAGTCAGAGACTCCAAGGATTTCCATCTATTACACCCGCAAAAGCTTGTCAGAGTACTTCATCTTTGTGCAATACAAAAACATCTTCAAGTCACGAGTAGTATCTTGAAAGGTATTTGCATATAAACACACAGGCATACACCAAGGACTTGCAAATAATTCTAAGAACTGAGATGCTTCTAAACACCTATGTCTCCTTCACAATGAGAAGCGCCATTGATACGTCTTCTTGTTCAGTTGTCACTATCTCAATCATTAAGATTTTCTGTACAATAACTCTGTAATGCAGAAAACCACTGATTATACAATGGGTATCTAGTATAGTCCATTAATAAGAACCAGTGGATTGTGTAATAGATGCCCACAGCTGCATGACTCAACCAAAAAAGTACTTTACAGATCGACATGCTCAAGCAGGAATCTGGGTACCTCACACTGTTAACAAGCTGCTCAGATTAGCTTCTCAAGATTTACAGAAATCTGCTAATGTCAGTCCTGGTTTTTGGCAAAGTAACATAAAGATGCAAGAACTCCCAGAAAACAGTTTTATTGCTAAGACATAACATTACCATTCCAAACTATCATTTTTGGGCCCCTCACTACAAGACACTACAACAGACATTGAGTTGCTGGAGCATGTCCAGAGAAGGGCAACAAAGCTGGTGAAGGGTCTGGAGCACAAGTCTTACAAGGAGCAGCTGAGGGAACTGGGGTTGTTCAGTCTGGAGAAGAGGAGGCTGAGGGGAGACCTCATCGCTCCCTAAAAATACCTGAAAGGGGGGTGTGGTGAGGTGGGTGTTGGTCTCTTCTCCCAAGTAACCAGTGATAGGACGAGAGGAAATGGCCTCAAACTGCATCAGGGGAGGTTTAGATTAGATATTGGGAAAAATTTCTTTACTGAGAGAGTGGTCAAGCATTGGCACAGGCTGCCCAGGGAGGTGGTGGAGTCACCATTGCTGGAAGTATTAAAAAAACACATGTAGACGTGGCACTTCAAGCCCACTAAGCCGTGTCCCAGTGCTGTCGGGCTGATGGTTGGACTTGATGATCTTAAGGTCTTTTCCAACCTTAATGATTCTGTGAACATGAATTCATTAGATGCAAGCCCTCTGGAAGCAACATATTCTGCTAGCTTTCCTATGCAGTCCCACTGTTCAACCTATACTTGAAAGAATAAAAGTTTACCTTAAAGTCTGGATTCTTGTTCTTGTCCACACATGGAGAAACAAACATTGGTCTTCCCTCCACAACTTTACGATCCAAGCCAAGAGCTTGGAGAGCAGATTTTTCTTCCTTGAATTCTACGTAGCAGTAGCCCCGGAAAGTCCCCTTGTTGCTGAATACTGGACGGATTTCTGCTACCTCCCCACAGCCCTCAAAGAGCTCTTTCAGTTTCCCTTCAGGATCTTCCATGTTGTAGGAAAGGTTGCTGACAAAGACAGTGACATTATCTTTACTGCTGTCATGTAAAACTTTGGGGATGTCTTTGCGACTGGTAGATGCCTTTTCCTTTTGGTTTGCTGGGCGATCTGGCTTTTCAGGTCCACTTCTTCCAAACAGCCCAGTTTCTATCTCCATGTCTTCGTCAAGTAGTACACCATCACCATCTCCCTTGTGTCTCTTGCTGGGCTGCTCTGCTGATCAATGAAATTGAAAGCCTTACTAGAAAAAATTACACCATTTCACTCACCATTGAAATTGAGCTGTCCTGCACTGCCACTACGGAGTTTGAAAATGGCATGTGAAATCACAAATACAATGGCAGGTCTTAAAGACACAAAATAAAACACTCCCGCAGGTTTTTAAGAATGAGTAACAATGGGTTATTTGTCCAAGAAAGCAACTGTTTAGATCAAAGCAACAGGGTATTTTTCCCCTTTTTCTGACAGTTCTGACTTTATTCTCTTTGTCTAATGGTTGGGGGTTTTTAAGGTTTGGGTTTTTTTAATGTAAGAAACACACACATGTAAAAGCTCCCAAAACTCCATTAAAATCTTCTGTTACCACCTTCCAAGAAACTGCCATGATACTGAATAACCCAATTTAGACACGTCTCACTGTCATTTGATAGGTCAAGAAAATGACTTTTTTCTTCTTTAAAAAAAAAGAAACAAATCACTATTTCTCTGAAATAAGAAAAACCCTATAGAAGTTCTAATAAACATATAGTTCTGTTGATCAAAAACCACTTAGCCTTGCTTTCATTTCGCTACCACAAAAGATTTCCTAGGAGAAAGAGACCCTGAATAGACAGCAGCTCTGAAGACACCACCAACAGCACTTCCTCATCTGGCTCTAACTGAAGGAAGGCAACCAACAGCCCTGTTGCCAGAGGTCTAAAATTTTTGGTCTTGTGGGGGACTTTTGTGGGGTTTTTTTTTTGTTGTTGTTGTTGGGGGTTTTTTGTTGGTTGGGGTTTTTTTACCTTCTTCTTCTTGTCCCCATTCACCCTCATCATCATCATCTGCTTTGCGCTTGTCTCCAATCCTGTTTTTTTTAGCCTTTTTGGAAGCTTTCTTTTCTGCACGAGCCTGCTTTCGTTGTTCAGCTTTCTCTTCCTCTTGCTTTGCTAGAGCAGCTTCTTTCTCAGCAGCCTACAAATATGGAAGATTTTTTTTTTTTTTCCTAGTGACTGCAGATTGCAGAGCATTCCTACATGCTATTTTCTAGAATGCTGAACCTGGAGGGTTTTCTCCTAAGCTCCATGAAACACAACGCTAATGGAGTCATCATTTAAAGCACATCTCAACTGTTTGCTCTTATAGCTTTCCTGGAGCACATGTTACTCTAGTATCCACCCAAATGTCAAAGAGTGAAAGATAAAAAGCATCAAAAGACATGAACCATAGTTTAAAGACATGAACCATAGTTTTAAACTAAAATCAATAGTTCTGAGGCTTTAAGACAATTCAGGCTTATCTATGGAAACCAACGTTAGAAATCTGACATTCAGACAAGCATGACCTTAGTACAGGCATTTCCTATAAACTGATTAGGTAGTTCACAGAAAGTTCTGACCTTTGCTCTTTGTTCATTAACTCGAGCTAATCGGTTTTCTGTTTTTTGAACAGCTGCATCCCAGTCTTCCAATGTTCCTGAAGGATAAAAAAAGCCTTGTATTTACCTTTCCCATAATTTGAAAATACAATTCTGGAAAAGTAAGAGCAAATGAGTTCACAGGACTTGCTCTTAGTATTACCCATTACACATGAAAACTCTGAATATGATGAGTAACCTTCAAACAAAAAGAAAAACAAAAAACGAAGCAGAGCAGAAGCCTTTAAGTTATAATACAACACTCCAAAAAGGCATGGAAAAACCCAGTAATTTCAGCAGGCTCTAAGTCAGGCCAGAGAAGAAGAAAGAGCTGCTTGTATACACTACAGCAGTGAAAAGAAAATAAGCCTTCACCAGAACACAAAACACTAGATCAAAATTCACTCTGTATCATTGTACAGTAACTAGACCGGGTAAAACGAGACGACGTGCGGGCAGTTACCTTCTATTCTCTCCAGCGTGAGCAGCACCTCACAGACGTGCTCTGGATAGTCACTTGTGCACTGCACAGCTCGATGCAAGGCCTTCCTGCAGTGCTGGGTATCACCATGAGCTCTGCAGCAGGGAAACCACGGCAGTAAGGAGCAACGCTCCACATCAAGATTACAAGACAGGACAGTTAACTACAGTCTGTGCAAGTGTTTTCCCTCCTTCCCCAGCAAACTCGCACTACACATTGCTGCTGTAATGCTGCTGAAATACACTGCAGAGCTGCTGTAAGAACTTCAAAAGCATATTAAATCCATACGAAGTACACCCATGCTAAGCACCTAAGTTTTTAGTTTCCTCACCTGTGTTAGTTAACTCTTCCAACCAGCCAAGCTCTTACCTTTCTAGGTTATAATACTCCAGCCACATGTTAGCGTATTTGGCATTTCCTTTAGTCATAATGTTGTCCCAGAGTTCTCTGGCTTTCTGCATGTTGTTACATAAGCGGGCCTGAAACATAGCATCCAAAGTACTCAATATTCAGGATTATTTTTCACCACCGTTACCCCCCTGCCTCCCTCCCACCCACCCAGAACAAGAAAACACCACAGATGATGCACACAGACCCAGGAAGATAGATCTGCTCCCCAGAGCGATTGAAGTGAACACCTAATGCAGTCCTACTACTGAGTAACACTTCCCTGTCCACCTGTTACACCAGTCTCAGTTTCTGCCTCCCACATACATTTCATTTTGGTCATCATAGAAAAATTAGATAGTTGCTTCTGAATTTTTCCTTTTGTCATTATTCATGAATGTACCTAAGAGCACTTGAGCTGAGAACTGGTTTTGTGTTTAAGAGAAGCACTTAGGAAAGGGAGCAGGGGAAGAGGGGAAGTGGATTAAGACACCCAAGTCGGATTCACCTGATCTAAGTGTAGAGGTACATGAGTACACTAGACAGCTGACTTATTAGAACTGCTTTAGCATAAGCTAAATCACACCTGGACATACTACCTACTTCCTCTCTCCACTAAGTGGACAAAAAAGTGAAAGTAATCTGGATTCAGGCCCACATTCTTCAGGAGGATTGCAAGCCATCCCATGCATCATGCCCAGAGAAACTATAGCACAAAAGTAACATGACTCAGACTGATTCATATGAGCCTGTGGCAAAGGAAGGAAAATAAAACATCCTCTCGCAGGCAGTGACTGTAGCAGCACACTGACACCTGTACTAGTTTGAAACTAGTTAGTGTAGGCAGCACTAAACTAGGCAGGATTCAAGGCAGTTTACAGACTTAAGTGTTCAGTTCCAAGGCACTGACTAGCCTGCTAACCAGGTTACTCACAGATCTCTGTACCATACTGCAGTCACAGCAGTATAAACATGCTAATAGTCCTGATGACTATCTCAAAGAGAACACTGTTTCCTTCTTGGGATGTCGTGCTTCAAGCCTGAAGCTACACTATGGGCTTGAGCAGTCCAGATACAGGAGTGGAAGAAGATGTACTCGTTGAAGTTGCCCAGACAAAATGCCAGAGTAAAAGAGGATTGCATTCTGTGGCTGGAATGTTAAAACGATCCATCTCCTCTCGCCTAGCAATTTAAATACAGCAGATAGAAACATCACCTCAACTCTTGCCCAGTTCTGCATAATGGTGCAGGATGGATCTCCACTTTCACTGAATCCTAGGAATAAAAATAAGTACTGTTTGTGAACGGCTCTGGGAAATCAAGTGTTTATTAAACAAGTTCTACATTGCAGATGAAGTGTTTATCTGCAGCTTTCTAAAAGTGTTCCAGACACTTGAAGACAAGTTAAATATTGTGTGGAGAATTAGTCTTATAAAAATTATTTTGAACAAGAGAAAACAATATATTGAATTATTTAACTTACGCTCTTCTACTTCTTGTTTCAAATACTCCACAGCACGTGCAAATGCAGACCGCAGCTCTTCTAGTTCTTTACTCGAGTCTTTAGAAAAATAACAGAATTGCCTTAAAATAATAATTTAATTTTCATCTCCTATCTACTAAAACCTCTTCCCTAACACCTACATTTTATTGGCAGGGGAAGCCAAAGTTTATTACTTTAGTAAAACTCACTACAGGCATAATAAAAAAGCATCAATACCTAAAATATAAGGCCGGGCACTTTTGCAACAGCACAATCTATTCTGTCAACAAGGAGCTGCTTTAAACCAACGGAAGTTAATATATTTTATAGACACTAACTGGCCAGAAAGCAATTTTTGTGAAAGAGATGAAGCTAGTGTTACTTTTTTTTAAAACGTAATACCACTGTTTCAGGGACGCACATGGAAAACAGTTTAAATATTTATTCACACATATATCATATATACCTTGTGTAAAATCCACCCTTCTTCTCAGGTAATCAAGATATGCCTGCCAGATTTCCACGTAGTCTGTTGCCTGAATAAAACCTGCATTCAGAGCTTTTTCAAATATTTCTGAAAGAAACAGGGAAAACACACCCACACAAGCATATTTACTTTCCAAATACTGACAAAATTAGCGAGCTACACTGTATAGCACAAAGAAGCATATACACCTTACATTTCTAGGAACACAGGAAAACACAAGAAATCCTACATATCCTAATTGGTTTAGGCAGTGAATGTAAAAGCCACTTCAATTCAATAACGTTCATGCAAAGTTGAAGTAAATTGCTCACTCGGGATTGAAGCTGCTCAACAAAAGCAGCTTTGCCCTAGAGGCACGCTACTGTACATTTCCTCAGCTTTAAGGCTGTAGCAGCAGGATGAAAACAAATCCTACAGGTCACCGTTTGTCAGACATTATTCAGAGTGCAGAGAGCAGTTCTGTACTGTAAAGAAGTCTTGCCGAGATGGTCGTTTTTACCAGAAATAATGTCATGATCAACTCTATGCCTCTCCATCGCCAGAAGGTATCGAATCCACAGCCCAACCGTCCAGGGACAGTTCCTAACAGCGCGGTCATGAGCAGACAAGACCAACTCTTTCACCTTCAGCTGCCGGTCCTGAAATAATCATACAACAAAGTTTGCAGTTCCTATTAGCCAGAGAGCCCATCTAAGACATACCAGCTTATAAAGAGCCAACACATTAAAACAGTACTTCCACTAAAAAAAAAAAAAAAGGCAAAAAACAGGAAAATAAAACTGCAAGCATCTGTTTTGTTCCTTACCAAGTACTGATTGTAGCGTGCCCAAAGATCTGGCACAAGGCAGTTCTCAGCCAAAGCCCTCTCATAGATCAACTGAATGCGAGCTGGATCACCTGCTTTCATTTCAAAATCAATGTAAGCTTGATATTCTGCTAGCTTTGGTGTTTCAGCACCCAGCTATAAAACAGAGATACAAAAAAAAAAAAAAAAAAAAAAATCTTCTGAACAAAGCACAGTTCAAACAGTTCAACTGTTACTCAGAGTAGGTCTCATGCAAAATTTCACACAAAGGCCTGGCCTCTAAATATCAACAGGTTTTGATTTTCACATGTCTCTGAATACCACCCTGGTTGTGAAGCCACTCAGATCCCTACTTTCTATTCCTCTTAGTCCAGCATGGTCATCAATGCTGGAACAGTCAGAGTACTTGTATGCACCTTAGGGTGGCTTGACACAGTCAATAGATTCAATAGTTTCCAGCATGTCCGGTTGTGAGGCTTCTTGTCTCGCACGGCTCACAGCTGAAAGAGTCCCCTACCAAGACACAGCTGCTTTATCTCTGCGACCAGAAAAATAACAACATTTTGGGGGAAAAAACCAAAAGTCACACCAAAGCAATTAACTCTAAGTTTTAAAGCAAGGTACAAGTAACAGCATTACCAGTGCCTCTTCGTATGGTTTACACTTCTCCAATTGCTGCAAAGCTTTTTTGTAATTCTTTATTGTTGTTTCTGGTATCGGATCTTCTGACCATTCCTCATATTCAGCATATGAGGCTTCCATATCTATTAAAACAGACATGAAACCCCATCAATAGCTTACTGGACTAAATAACCAACATTCAAACTATGTTTGATTCTAACACATTTGTATTTCTGTTTACACTTTTGTATCTTAACTGTCACACTATCACAGGCTTACAGGGTTCAGACACTTCATCTTATACAATGCACTACAACACAAACTCAGGACAAGTTATATTAAAGCTACCAATTTTGATTTAGAAAACCAAACTGGCAAGATTTTCCCAAGGCTTTAAAGAAGAGAGACCAACCCAAATTCTTTCAACGTGCAAATGAAGTCAAAGAACTGTGCTTAACTTTCTCCTATAAGCAAAGCCACAAGGAGCTTAAGAATTTTGCTATATCTGCTTCATTCTTTAATAATCTTTAAAATAGCTTCAAATTATGTACTGAACAAACACATAAGCCAAGTTTCAATGAGTAAGAATATTTCTGAATAAAAGGCCCTAAAGACAGGCAAATGTCATTGATTAAAGAATTCACAAATACTACAGCTGCAGTTTGTGTGGCTCTACCAAAAGAATAATGATGACCAGTGCCTGGATCGGCGTAACACAGCTTATCCATGCCATCTCTCCAAGTGCACCAGCTCTTACCTAAGAGTGGGATCCCCAGCTGGCGCCTGAACAGCGTGTGGATCTTCTCAAGCTGGCTGCAGAGCATCTGCTGCTGCTCAGGCGATGGAACGCTGCCAGGAGCTGGCTACAAACAAAAGGATTGAAATTTAATCAGTTCCCTCAAGCCTGAGCTGATGAACACGATGGGGTATTGTTTATGGGTTGGGGGTCTGGGCCTCAGACGACTACATGATCCTTGAAGAACAGGCACAGCCAACTTGCATTTCAGCTCACTCCTATGAAAGCTAAAACTTGGAAATTGCTAGATTCAGAAGCTGGATGAATGTGAAAAGCATTCCTCACTGAAAGCTAACACATGCATAGGGAAGTGATAACCTGGAAAAAAAAAAGTAAGCCAGATGTGATGATGCTATTTCACAAACCCACTGGGCTGCCAAACAGTTTTTCAATAGATCCCTGGTGTGTGCACAGATGATTTAAAACTTCCAGCTTGCTTTCTGATTGTGAATGAAGGGGTGTTCTCCCATTACTCCTTTGTTAGAGCATTTCATAGAATGGTTTGGATTGGAAGGGATATTTAAAGATCATCTAGTGCCACCACCACCACCCTCCATGTGCAGGGACATCTTTTAACTTCCACATCTTATGTAGTAAATGACAAAACAAATAGAAATATTCACATTCTGGACATCTTGTAAAGGTATCTTTTGCAGATCTCAAGCAGTACGTTCCAGGGATAACATGCTGTCATCCAAGAGTCACAAAAAGGGTGAAAGAATGAATGAGTTAAAAGCTGAAGCCGAAAACAGTCTAGAAATACAAACATGATTGACTATGTGCAAAAATATTCACTGGCAAGAACAATGTTTCATAATGAAGCTACTCAAAGCTATTCTTGTCAGTTCAAGCTAAAGCAGCAGAGTGAAACCTTGCTTCTGGATATGAGATTCTATGATCTTATTTAAACACAAATCCACTACTGTATCAACTGAATACACAGAATGTTCTTCCCCAGACCAAACGGTCAGTTTCTACAGCTGAAAAAGAAACAACTGTGTGACATTATAGTCTCTTTTCTCAGAAGAGACTGATGAGGGGGTAGCACAAAATGGCTTCAGAAGCACCACCACAACTTGTTTCTTACAGGAGACTGGCCTTACCTGTGCCGTTTCCAGTATGGCATTCTCAAACTCGCGGTATGCTTCCCATAAAGCTGTTCCTTTTGTCACATGCAGTCCAACCGCAGTTAGTGCTCTCTCAAATATTGAGCGAACTTTCTCAATTCCTCCTTCCTGACCAATGCCACCAATTGAATACTGGGCATATTCCAACCAAATTTCAGGACCTAAACAGAGTTATGAGAAATGAATCACCTAATCCCCTCAGAAATAAAAAACACATCTCTCTGCTTCCCAAACACCCACAAACAGATGAACACATGACAATTTTCTTTACCATCCAATGTAGTAAAGAAAAGTTAAAATATTTTATTCTGTGCTCTTGGTTCAGTACCAGCTGCTACAATTGCCTTCTGAGAGAAGTCACTCCTGTGGTCATTACCGACACGGATGGACTCCTGCATGCCACCTCTGGTACACATGCTGCATCAGAGATGCATCAGGAGCCCTCCAGCAGCAGCATGACTTTTCTTGAGCACACATGCAGAGCTGGGACCACAAAGCTGTCAGACTCCTACAGAACTCAGATTAAAGTAGGTCCTCCTTCTCTTTCCGGACTCCTGTGCTTGCCTGTTCAGTGACTGCTTAAGCAGTGTGCAAGTATGAGGCAGGAGGATTTGCTAGAACAGCGTTAGCTGCCTGGCACCTCTCCTACCAACAGCAGTACGTGAGCAAAATAGGTTCAGGGACCCCCAGCAGACACTATCCAGCCAATGGATGTTAAATTGCACATCTCGGGCTCCAGAAGCAGTCTTTCCAAACCCCAAGTGCAATCCATCCAGCGGATCCAGAGGATACTCCCTCTCAGTTCTTCATGTCTCCATTCCTTCTTCCTGAACGAACACCAACACTCTGTGAGGCTTGCTATGCCGGTGCTGTAACGTGACATTTTGTATATAGCTTCTGCGAGGGATTCGCCTCAATGCTACCAAGCCCTCTCCGCATCTTCAGGCCTCATGTTTTCAGCACCTCGCTACAATACCCGAAGAGCACACAGCTACTTAGTGCTTTAAGCTAAAAAGTTTTAAGCTACAGCTGCAGACAGCTCCTGAGAAATGGGAAGACAAGACACCATGTACTTCCCTCACTTTTAGCGAGGGTGATCAGAGTCTGGTACTGCAGCATGGCTTAGGGTTACCTACTTCGCAGTTCTTATGAACGCTGTCTCGCAGTTCTTACAGGCAGTAACTATCTTCTGAAAGAGCTGTCATGTAGTGGAAATGGCAGTAAAGACAGCGCTAACCAACACAGAAGATGAAAGTAGAAGTGAGCCTTTTAGAAGCATTCACTTTCCTCAAAGAAAAAGCTAAAGAACCCATAATGGGTAATGGAGAAAGCAATCCCTAAATGAGCGCAATACCTGCTGCTTTTAGAGGTTAGAGAAGTGTGAAATATGCATTTTAAACTTTTTACAACATTCATTTAGAAGATCTTAAAGACTGCAATAGTATTTAAAGCATTGCCTTTGAATGGCCTTTAACTCCAATGCTTCAGAAAAACTGAGTATCACTTCACACTAATTATTTTTTATCCAATTTCTGCATTATAACAGAACGAAGAAACTCTCCTAGAAAAAGAAAGCCATAATCTGAATGCAATACAATACATTTTATAGCATATATTAAGAACTTACAGATGTAGTCTTTCACGGCTCTCTCAAACAGCTCATAAACTTTCTCTCGCTCAGAGCTTTCAGAAGCCATTTTTATCTCATCCTTCAACCAGTCCAGCCAAATTTCTGAAAGGAGGAAGTTTAGAATACATCACCAATGTTCAGAAACAATAGTTAAATCCACTTGTTGAATTTTTTTAATGAGAGTTATTAGTAACAGACTTAAAAATGGGGAGAGGGTCAAGGGGGAGAAGAGAGCAATTTTAGCCTCCACGGATACTCACAATTAATTTAAAAGAAAAGTTTGTTAGAGACCTTTTCAAATTAGTACTAAACAAGCACACTTCTATTTAAAGAGAGCACAAGTTGCAAGCAGCAATTTATCAGTACCGTGGGCAGAGGATCAGTATGCACCAGTAATCAAAGAAGCATCCAAAGGTACACCTTTCCTCATGCTTTTACAAGAAACAGTAAATGGCTTTAGAGGCTGCAAGTTTCCACCTGCATAGAAGGAAACTTTCCCTTGCCGAGGCTAAAAGCATGCTGTCAGAACAGCCTCTGCAATATTTACCTCTGTGTTATGAATGAAAAAGAAACACCCATTTCAAGGGCTGCCTGCAACCTCCACCAACATTGTATTTTTTGCTGCTTGCCTGTGAAACTTAAGTTTTGGCAAGATTTTGTCTGGGCTCTGAGTCACATTCACTGACTCAGTGACTGGAGCCATTTCAGTGCTGCCATCCCACAGCTGTATGTTACCAGCCCTACAGCAAAGGCAGCACAAGCAAACATACGCCTGTCCCTGGGCTACAGCAGGTCACATCCTGGCAGAGACTTCCCCAGCTGACAGACAGACAGACCAGAGACTGGAGTAGCTGAGTGCACACAAACACCCCCCAACACCAGTTCCACTCTACCACAGCAGCCTCTGGCAGAGAACAGGGTAGGACAGCGCAGCTGCAAGTGGCAAGAATTTGAACTCCTGCAACAGGCTCACTACCCTGCGTCTGCCAGAGGCCAAGCTCAACGCTGGCTGTTAACACCAGCGGCATTCAAAGTTTACAAAGTCCCAATACTGTTCTTTTAAGTTTCTCCGGATTGGAACAATGTTGTTGAAGCCTGGCACAAAGACATCATTTCACTACTGAAACGTTATTTCACTCAGATGATGCTTAAGCAGTATTGGCTGCAACATGAACAGAAGATGCTCTGTACCTTCGGTAAGTGGAAAGAGTTCACTCATCTTCTGACGAGCTCTTCTGAGCCTTACCAACTCTCCCTCCTGGCGCAGCAGCTTTATCAGATCCAAGTGACAGTTATAGTCAAAAGCATTGATGGAAAGCTTTAAAAAAAAAATTCATTCTTTTAAAAAGGACTGTTGAGTGACAGACATGAAGAAAATGGAAAACATTTAGCAGAACAGAACATCATATTGTCTGCTGGGGCACACAAATCTCATTGTGTGTTCACAAAGCCAAGACAACACCTATCTTCCCGCACAGAGTTGCGCCAAACTTCGCTACTGTTTGCAAGATGCTTTCAGGTCGCAAGTAGACATTTATGAAAAACACTTCCCAGTTTAACAGAGCTTTAACGTTAAGCTTAGAGCTTAGCTCACAGCACTAAAGGTTACTGCTCAGCAGTGCAAATGCCGACACCGGGAGCACAGCGGCTACCAGCTGCAGAAACAG
The DNA here is from genome assembly GCF_000687285.1 of Phaethon lepturus. Classification (NCBI taxonomy): domain Eukaryota; kingdom Metazoa; phylum Chordata; class Aves; order Phaethontiformes; family Phaethontidae; genus Phaethon; species Phaethon lepturus. The sequence goes on from NW_010526893.1 coordinate 21,684, forward strand.
ACCCAGGAGTGCCAAATGAAGAAAGCCTTCTTCAACAGTTAACTATGTTTTAATTTCTTCAAAGGCAATAAAAAAGACAGACAGCTAACAAAGGTTTTTTTCGACGAGTACAAACTGCCCACCAGGGCTTTCCTCTCCAATTTCCCTCTCAAGAAACTCCAAAACGCCTAGTTTCAACTTCAGACTCCAAACATTCACCTCTTCACAGTTCCCAGCATCAAACTACACGAGCAGCCACGGATTTTTTTTTTCCCATTACCGCCCGGATTTTTTTTTCCCCATTCCCGCCGCAGCTGCTCCAGCAGGCAGTCACAAAAACGAAGACCCCACGAAGGCCGGGTCTCACCCCACTCCGCGGTTTCCCGAAGGGGAGGCCTCGGCTCTCCGGGACGACCCTTCCCCACAGCCCCGGGGCCGCTCCTGCGGCCGGCGCGTCTCTCACAGCAATACG